>NC_064852.1:10042079-10047079 GCF_024139225.1 Suncus etruscus
TTCCTTTAAGCCCTGAACCCCTTCCTTTGTCTGATGAGGCCAGGGAAGGGGGCAAGGATACAGAGCCAAGAGGAGGACAGGCCGACCTCAGCTGAAGCTGGCCTTAACAGAAGCTTGCCTCAGTATCCCCATCATGCAAAGAAGAAGTCTGGGCTGTCATGGCCTGGTGTGCAACTGCCATGAGCAAACTCCAGAACCCCCTAGTTAGGGGTCCCTGAGCTTGGGAGAGGTTTTCTCTCCTGCAGAGGTGGGGGGGGGGTAGGTCAATCTTTAACCAGCTCGCCTGGCTGGCCAGAGCCTTTCCAGATGGCTGACGCCCTAGGCCTAAGAAGGTGGAGGAGGGCGAGGAAGCTGGTCATGGGTAGTGAAGGGAGGGCACCGAGGAAGGAAGGAATGAAGTTCGGGCAAAGCTAACTCAGCCTGCAAAGGTGGACATGGAGGATCGCGGGTCCCCCCATGGGTAAGCAAAGATTTGGGGGAGGTTCAAAGAGTTGCTGGGCATAGCCACTGGGATTCACTTCGCTCTCATCAAGATGGGAATGAAAGGAAATGTTCTCAATATAATCAAGGCCATCTACCACAAGCCAATGGCAAATATTATTCTCACTGGAGATAAACTAAAAGCCATTTCTCTAAAATCTGATTCACTTTTCTGTTACAGGAATTCCAAGCAGAACCTGGGGCAGGGGCCAGAAAGAACAGAAGCACCCATCCAGGTAGTGCTCAGGTGAGTAGATGAGAGGAGAAGGGCAGGGAGGGGGCTTTTGGCTACCTCAGCTGGACCAGCAGCCCTGCTGTTGAACTTTAGGGTGCGTCCCATGAGCTCGGCAGAGCTGCGGCGAGGGGAACAGAGCGTGCTGCACTGCTCAGGATGCCGGACTCTACAGGTGAGGAGCCCCTGACACACTTAAAAAGAGAAAGAAGTGAACCAGAGCTATAATAGAAGAGGAAAGGGTGCTTGCCTTGCACATAGTCATTGCATATGGTCCTAGAGCACTGCTAGGAGCAATTCTTAAGTACAGAGCCAGGGGTAAACCCTAAGCACTGCCAGATGTGAAACAAAAAGCAAAAAAAAAAAAAAAAAAAAAAAATAGAACCAGTTTCTGGGGGTTCCTAGTCCCTTCTCCCCAAAAATTATGGGGGAAAGCCCTACTCTTTTCTCAGGTGAGTCCCCCAGGAGGGGCCCCAGATGTGGCCTTCCGCTTTGGAGCTGTGCTGGACGGGGCAAAAACCCAGGAGGAAGTGTTCAGAGCCTGTGGTGTGCAGCGTCTGGGTGAGCTGGCCCTGCAAGGGTAAGAAGTAAAGTGGGCCTCAAAGGTCCAGGACATCCCACACTGCCTGTCCTGCTCCCCCATACTTGCCACCCCCCTGTTTCCTCCCCCTGACTCTGAGTAAGTCTAGCCAAGTCCACTCCCCCTGCCGCTTGCAGCTTCTCCTGCACCATCTTCACTTTTGGCCAGACGGGTTCTGGGAAGACTTACACTCTGACAGGCCCTCCTCCCCAGGTAGGCTGGGGGCATGTGGAGATCCTTGGGTGGAGGGGGGTGTCGGTGGGCTGGAGGCCCAGGAAAGTCCAGGCATGCAGATGTCCCCAGGAATGGAACATGGCAGAGCAGAGCAGTCAAGCTCATTTTTATTTCATCTATCTATCTATCTATCTATCTATCTATCTATCTATCTATCTATCTATCTATCTATCTATCTATCATCGTCTGTCTATCTATTCGTCCATCCATTCATCCATCCATCTATCATCTATCATCTATCTATCCATTTGTCCATCCATCATCTATCTTTCCTTCCTTCCTTCCTTCCTTCCTTCCTTCCTTCCTTCCTTCCTTCCTTCCTTCCTTCCTTCCTTCCTTCCTTCCTTCCTTCCTTCCTTCCTTCCTTCCTTCCTTCCTTTCTTTCTTTCTTTCTTTCTTTCTTTTCTTTCTTTCTTTCTTTCTTTCATTTACTTGGTTTTGGTTTTTTTTGTGTGTTTTTTTCTGTTTTGTTTGTTTTGTTTTGGGGCCACACCCGGTGACACTCAGGGATTGCTTTTGGCTATGTGCTAAGAAATCGCTCCTGGCTTGGGGGACCATATGCGATGCCAAGGAATCAAACCGCGGTTTGTCCTAGGCTAGCTGCGCAAGGTAGATGCCTTACAGCTTGTGCCACTGCTCTGGCCCTACTTACTTGGCTTGGGGGCCATACCTATTGATGATTAGAGCATACTCCAGCTCTGCATTCAGGAATCACTCCTGACACATTCTGGAACCATATGGGTGCTGGGGAATCTAACTGACTTGGTATGAAGAAGGCATCCTCCCCACTGTACTCTCTTCAGCCCCCAGCTCCATGTCTTTATTATTAAAAATTTTGGGATCTTTTTTGTTTGTTTGTTTGTTTGTTTGGGGGCCATACCCGACAATTGCGGCTTTTAGGGGTTACTCCTGGCTCTTCGCTCAGAAATTGCTCCAGAAGGCTCAGGAGACCATATCGGATGCTGGGAATCAACTGGGGTCAGTCCTGGGCTGGCTGCGTGCAAGACAAAAGCCCTGCCGCTGTGCTATCACTTTGGTCCCAGCTCCATGTCTTTAAAGATGACTTGGCTTCTAGGGCCCAGAGAGAGGAAGGGGATTATCTCGTTAGGGAGTGCAAAAGTGTTTCCCTTGATTCAGTTTCTTCACCTGTGAAATGGAAGTGTGAGCAGTGACTGCTCTAAGGGCACTTGGCACAGCTTTAGGGAAACACAAGTATTCTACCAAGGGTTGGCATTGCTTGGTAAGGGTAGGTCAAACTCAGCCTCATTATCCTGCCCCCAGGAGGAGGGGGTGCCTGTGCCCCCCAGTCTAGCAGGCATTATGCAAAGGACCTTTACCTGGCTTCTGGACCATGTGCAGCACCTGGGGGGCCCGGTCACCATGCGAGCTTCATACCTGGAGATCTACAATGAGCAGGTGACGTATCTGTGCTACACCTGAGCTGGTCCAGAGGAGAAGGTAGCATCAATTTCCGGGCAGGGGGAAGCATGGTGGGGGCTGTGTGTGTGTGTGTGTGTGTGTGAGTGTGTGTGTGTGTGTGTGTGTGTGTGTGTGTGTGTGAAGAGTTATTTGTAAGGTTGGGGGATGGCTATATGAACTCAGAGGGACCCCTCTGTCTTCACCCCCAGGTTCGTGATTTGCTGAGCCGAGGGGGTCCCCGGGCCCTCCCTGTTCGCTGGAGCAAGACTCGAGGCTTCTATGTGGAGCAGCTGCAGGTGGTGGAGTTTGGGAGCCTGGGCGCCCTGATGGAACTTCTACACATGGGTGTGTGTGCTCTGCGTGGGAGCTTCCGGGGGTGGGGGGCAGGCAGCTGACCATTCTTAGCTCTTCACTGAGCTGGGGACTCTAGTAGGGACACAGGTTCAGATCATACGAGATGTTCACTTGTGAGACTTGAGCAGCAAATTGCCAATTCAGATCCACCCCAGGGATATCCCAGCCTGCTGGCTCTGCTTTCCAAATTCCCCAGAGCCAGTCCTGCTTTCCTGGTTGCTCAACACTGGGTCTCAGCTCCCAGTGGGACTTTGGGGACCATAGAGTGAGAGGGAAGGAACCCAGGCCTCCTGCACATAAGCTGTGCTTAGCCCATTGTACTCTCCAGCACCAGGTTTCATTTTCACTCTGGAAAGGTTTCTCCACACACACCCCCAATCAGTTTTTTTCTTCTTCCTGCCTCCCCCACCCATAGCAATTCACCACTGTCTATTCCTTCTAGGCCCTCCCAAGGCCTGGAAAGTCCTACTACTGGAGCTCCTCTTCCTATTGGGGTCCATGTAGAATAAAAATAAAATATAGAATCAATGTGTTGGTTGAGTCTTCCCCTGGCACGGCGCCTCTAGCCCTTTTGGCTGGAGGCTCGGAAGATGTAGGGTGATGACGTAGAAATAATTCACAAGCAGTCAGTTAAAGTTTCATCGGAGTCAGCTTGCTTTTATTCCATGGCCCTGTCTGCTATATGCTTTTACTCAAATTTGCTTTCTCTGCTAAGCCTCTTGCTAAGCCTCTCTTTTGCTTCTCTCCTCACTTTTTGTGAAATCAAGTTTAATGATTTTTTAAATTATTTTAATAATATCTTTATTTAAGCACTGTGATTACAAACATGACTATATTTAAACTATAGTTCAGTCACAAAAAGAATACTCTCCTTCACTAGTGCAACATTCCCACCACCAATGCCCCCCATCTCCATACTTCCCCATACCCTGTCTGTATTTGAGACAGGCATTCTACTTCTCTCACTCATTAACTTTGTCTTGGTAGTTGTTAGTATAGTTATTTCTCTAACTGCACTCACCACTCTTTGTGGTGAGCTTCATAGCATGAATTGGTCCTTCTGGCTCTCATCTCTGGCATTATTACAATAATGTCTTTTATTTTCCTTAAAACCCATAGATGAGAGAGACTATGCTGTGTCTATTGCTCTCCCTCTGCCTTATTTCACTCAGAATAATAGTTTCCATGTCTCTCCATGTATAGGAAAATTTTATGGCTTCATCTCTCCTGACGGCTACATAATATTCCATTGTGTAGATATACCACAGTTTCTTGAGCCATTTTATCTGTTGAAGGGCATATTGATTGTTTCCAGAATCTGGCTATTGTAAAAAGTGCTATGATAAATATAGGTGTGAGGAAGGGATTTTTGTATTGCATTTTTGTGTTCTTAGGATATATCCCTAGGAGTGCTATAGCGGGATACTCTTACTTTTCCCAGCCAGATGTTTTTTCTTTATTTAAAACAACCCATCCCATCTCAGGTGTGGGTGGATCTGATCATCCAGGTGGCATTAACATCTCCAAAGAAAGTTTAGGTAACAGGGTCTTGGGGGAAGGGTTACAGGCCCAGCTATGGCCCAGCACCCCACATACTCCTGTCCAGGTCTGTGCCGCAGGAGAAGATCTGCCCACACCCTGAACCAGGCATCCAGCCGAAGCCACGCTCTGCTCACACTCTACATCAGCCGCCAAACTGTG
>NC_064852.1:10052079-10234579 GCF_024139225.1 Suncus etruscus
GGTCACATCCAGCAGCACTTAGGTTACTTCTGCCTTTGAGTTCAGAAATTACTCCTGGCAGGCTTAGTTGACCATATGGAAAGTCAGGGATCAAACCTGGGCCAGCCATCTTTCTTCCTTCCCTTTTCCTCTTTCCTCCCCCTTCCTTCTTCCCTCCATCCTTTCATTCCTTCCTCCTTCTCTCCCTCCCCCTCCTTCCTTCCTTTCTTCTTTCTTTCTTTCTTTCTTTCTTTCTTTCTTCTTTTTTCTTTCTCTTTCTTTCTTTCTTTCTTTCTTCCTTCCTTCCTTCCTTCCTTCCTTCCTTCCTTCCTTCCTTCCTTCCTTTCTTTCTTTCTTTCTTTCTTTCTTACATTTTATTTCTTTCTTTCTTCCTTCCTATTTCTTTCTTTCTTTCTTTCTTTCTTTCTTTCGTTCTTTCGTTCTTTCTTTCTTCCTCCTTCCTTCCTTCCTTCCTTCCTTCCTTCCTTCCTTCCTTCCTTCCTTCCTTCCTTTCTTTCTTTCTTTCTTTCTTTCTTTCTTTCTTTCTTTCTTTCTTTCTTTCTTTCTTTCTTTCTTTCTTTCTTTCTTTCTTTCTTTCTTCTTCCTTCCTTCCTCCTTCCCTTCCTCCCTTACAACCTTCCCTCCACCCTCCCTCCCTTTCTATCTTCCCTCTCACCAGTCATTTGTTCACCTGTTTACATGGGACTCGTCTTTCCATGTGCTCATCCGTGTACTTCCTCTTCATTAGTAACTGTCCCTGAGTTGCTTTGTGCTAGCCTGTGAAGGCACAGGGCATGCAGACACAAAGCAGACATGCTTCCAGTCCATAAGGTCTCCAGAGCAGCTGCAGCCACTTCCTGTACCCAAAAGATGCAACCAACAACTGCACTTGGTGCCCTGGAGGGTGGGTACAGCAGGGGAGGGTGTGCGTATGTGGAGAGGTCTGGCTGAGGCTCCCCAATGTGACTGTCATATCTCCTGCAGGAATCTGACCCAAAGACCCCGAGCCACATGTCTCTGTCTGCTCGACCACCACCCTTGGTGCCCCCAGCTAACCCTTGCCCTGTCATGTGCAAGCGAGAGAGGTGGGCTCAGCTCTGGGGCACAGGGTTGGGTAAGGCAAGACATAGGGGCTTGTGGGCTCCCCTCCCATCATCATCTCATTCTCCCAACCCCAGGGGTCACAACGAATGGATTCAGACCCGTGTCCTGGCTGAGATGCTAACTGAGGAGGAGGAGGTGGTGGTACCCTCCGCACCCCCACTGCCCATGAGGGCCCCGAATCCACCGCCAGTGTCCAGAGGTAAAAAGACGGAGGAAAGGGCCAACTGAAGTTTCCTGGGATCTTGGGTCAGAACTCACTTTCTTCTGAGTCTCCCACCTCTGCAATGGGGTGCATGCTGGGAAGGGACTGAATTTGCTTCCTGGAGCTGCCCAGCTGTTGAAGTTCCCAGTGCAGGCCAGGGTTGGGACAATACCAATGCCTGAGACCTCCTCTTGAGAAATCTGAGAGCCTAGGTGAGGAGTAGGGCCTTGCAAGATGGCAGCCTGCAGTCTCCCTAGAGCAAACTGAGAACCTGGGGGTCCGGATGGAGGTAGGAAGGATCAGGAGCCTGTGCCATTGCAGACCTAAAGTATCCCTGTGATTTTCAGGTGGACCTGCAGTTCCAAACCTTGCCCGGAAACTCGAGGCCCTCAAGGACCAGATCGGAAGCTCCCTGCGACGGGGCCGGAGTCAGGCCCCAGCCACCCAAAGCACAGCTAGCTGAGTCCTTCCTCCATGGACAGAGCAGAGTAGTAGAGCACTGACCTTGGGCTGCACACTGTGCTCCTGGTTGTCAGCCTTCCCTTCTGTTCCAAGACATTATTTGGGGCCTTCCTGCCCTATAGCTGGGCTGTGTGTGTGTGTGTGTGTGTGTGTGTGTGTGTGTGTGTGTGTGTGTGTGTGTGTGCACGCATGCATACAGAGGAAGAGATCGATAACACCAAATCAAGGAAGATGAGACTGGATTCAGGAGACATCAGGCAGTGGGTGACAAATGGATAAATAAATCTGGTTGATCCCAGGGTGTGGGCATTCGTTCTCTTCCCCAAGGCACCCAATGGTTAAGGCAAAAACATATGGTGGATGCGGGTTCCCCTATTTGATTAGGAAGGTTTTGGGTTCTTCTTGCCTATATTGGCTAAATTCTAGTCTAGTAACTAATTTGTGCTGGTGTGAGGGCTGGAGGAAGGAGTGTTTAGCCAATCCATGAAGGAGGTCTGGCTTTGCTGGCAGGTGGTGGATGGCAGGCGTTTTGGAACAGATGTTTTCACTCATGGACTACATCCCTGGCCCAGAGCATGCCCTTCTGCATCCATAAGGGGTCCCACCAGCTCTTCCTGTACTGGTGATATGAAGACCCAAAAAACTGGGGGAGTCTCATTCAGACTTAAAATGGATTATTCTGACTGTGGTAGTTTGGATTGTTGCTTCCTTCTCCAGAGTCCTTATCTCACTCCCTGCTTGCTTAGTGGCCCTGCTTGCTGGGAGGTCCCCCACCCTCTACCCCCACCGAAGACAGGGGAAGCCCCTGGCAATGAGCGTGAGAGCTTCCTCCTGCTGTGTTGGGAGCAGACAGGGACCACCCAGAGGTGCCCTGGCTTGCTGCTTCATTCTTTGTTTGCATCATTCCTTCCCACTGGAGCCCAACATGCATTTCCAGCTGTCCAACTCCAGCTCCACAAAACCCCACTCCCACAGATTCCCCTGAAAGACAGGAGGCCGGGACTCACTCTCCCCAATCCTCAGTCCAGCATCCTTACCTGAGAATGCTCACTTGGCTGTTTCCCTAAACCTGGACGAGTTGTCTGGCCAGTCACAAAGCCATGACTTCTTGCTGAGAACTAGTAGCTTTCCAAGGGCATTTCTACAACCGAGAAAACCAAGGGTCTCTCTCAATGCTGGAATGGAACGGTACTCACAGAAATCTTGCAGCTTCAAAGGGTCTTCCCCAAATTCCAGATCTTTATCTGATATCTCCAGATGTGACACTTGTGTTCACCTGGAGGGAATTCCCTGCTATCTTTGCGGTGGTGGAGGAAATGATTCACGAGTACTCAGAAGACCAGCCCTGAGTTTCTAGGATAATAGTGATCTGAGATGTTTCATCATTGGGTTCTCCAGCTCTGCAGAAATCCCATGTGGAATGCGGGATACATGGCTGAAAGGCTGGGAAGTATCGTCTTGGGTAGCCAATTCCCAGCCAGACCCCAAAAGATGGGGTCAACCCTAAAACATGGACTCCCCATTACCCACCTTCTGCCTTTTCTACCAGCTGCAATTTCTTGCTCTTTCCTGCATTCTGGATGTACCCCACTTTGATTCATTCAGACCATCTCTCCTTTGTCCAAAAACATTTGCCTCCGGTTTATATTTCATTTTATCCACAACTCATTGATTTTGGCCCCTTGGAGGAATATGTTTGTGTTCCATTCAATGATGGTTCTAGTTTCCTCTCCTGTTGGGGTCACTTTCTTTCTTTCTTTGAAGCTTAGAAGTCTAATGGGACAGGGCTGAATGTGAGAAGATGATCTTGGTAGATTGGCCAGATGGTTGAAGATCAGAAATAGGGCCAGGAGAGTCCAATGTCTAAATCTGCCCTGTCACAGACATAATCTGTGAATCGAACAAGCCCCAGACCTCACTGAATCCTGTACTGATTGACTAGCAAGGAGAAACTTTGGAGAGGAATGAAGGATAACCAGAGACTTCCTTCCTGAACCCACAGCTGCCCTCACTGGTCATGCTCCCTCTCTCTCTCATCAACCTTCCTCCAAGTAAACCCCCTAGAAGGCCTAGTTAGTCTGTCCTATTAGATGTGGGGGACTCTGGCTCAGACACAACTGCCTTGTTTTCAAAGAGCTTCCAGCCAAGTGAAGGAAAAGACTTACAAAAGCCACGTTGCTAGGCAGGGGAATAAAGAACATTAATAGGCTCAGGGGTCAATGACTCCTTGTTCCCAGCACTTGTCTTGTTCATCTGTTCTCATCCGCTCAAGCCTCCTAACAGCCACTGACATATACAATTGTGACAGACACATCGTGGCCTTCCTTCAGCAGAGGGAAACCAAAGCAAGATGGAGTCCATCCATTCATGGAGTGGTCCAAGCAAGCTTGGTTACCAAATGTCAGAATTGAGATTCCTATTGGGATTTGTTTGACTCTTCACCCCTAGACCAGAGGCCACCCATTAGGACCACAGAAGAGTGGGGTTGAGGAAAAAGGATAGTTTCCAGCTAATTTGGGAGCCATTGAGGGGAAGCCTCTCTGGGAAGGTTGTGTCCACCCAGATCCAACACAAAAGTCTGATGAAAGGCAGACTGAAACCCTCAACTGTTTCACCATGATGTAACACCCCCACCCCAGATAAGAGACTTCATTTTAACTGACCCCCTGAAGCAAGTTTCTGTGTGGTGTAACGCAAAACAGAAAGAATTAGGAAGGAAGCACTGAGGGCCAGAAAGAAAGTAGGTAGGGCATTTGACTTGCATGTGTGACCCAGGTTTGATCCCCATTAAATCCCAAGCCTTGTCAAAATTAATTTCTGAGTACCATTTGGTATGACCCCAAAACAATACCAACAACAAAAAAGGGAAACTTGAGGTCTAATCTTTGTGCATGTGGTAAGGGGCTAGGGTGGAAAGAGCCCTAGGTCAATCTCCATATGAACCCAGGGTTCTGGAACCTTGAGCAGAGTCACCCCCTTTTCACCTGCACATCTCATCAGGCTCAGAAAACTGAACTTAATCTCTCTGGGCTTCAGCCATCTCCTCTGTAAAGGGAGGCCAAGTTGGTCAGCCAGGAAAGGCTCTTAAAGGCTGGTAGGGGGTGCTGTGAAGATTGCAAGAATGCCACCATAAAATGGGGATGCTCCTGGTTGGTGTTTGGTGCTGAGTCCAAAACAGCAGCCATTCCTGATCCCAGGGCTGATGGTCTTTGAGTGCCAGTGTCTCAGGTAAGCACTGGAGTGATTGTCTAGAACTCTGACCCTGCCAAAAGCCAACTGCACAGGCTGAGGCCCCTTGTCTTGCGGCTCTGAACACAACCTTCAGGGGGAACAGAAGCCTCTGTTGGTGCTTTGGGAAAGCTTAGCCCAGCTGGTCAGACTGTGCACAGAGCAGCCACTGTGGGGAGATGCATTTGTTTGGTTAGGAACATCCCATAGGACTCAGCCTATCTTAAGCTTCAGAAAAGAGTCATTTTTGGTCCTTACAAGAGCGAAGGAAGGCCATTAGCTTGGTCAGTCAGGAGTTGGGCTTGTACAGACAAATAGCAAGGAATCACAGCACCCCAGAACGCAGTTGCACCTTGTTCTCAGGCTCTTCATGGACTTGCTGTCTTGGTAGGTTGCATCAGCAAGAGTGACTCCCTGAGCACTGGAAACTTCCATTTCCAGCCACTACAAAATAGATATAAATGGTCCTGGGTCATATCGGTTTTAGGCTGGTAGATCTGGCAAAGTAGAAGCTAAAGGCTGAACATTCACCAGAGCATTTTAGACTGGCTTTGAGTGTGGAAGTTTCTAGCATTGCCATTTCTGTGGGCAGGCTGGACAGGCCACTGATTTTTCTAGAAAGTCTCTGCTTCCCCCTGGTGGACACACACGGAGCCACACAATCTGAACCTTGGAGGTGTCGGAGTTTAGCTGTGCATGCTCAGAGGGCAGTGAAGGGGTGGTTCTCCCCTGTTCCTTTCACAACCGCCCCCATTCAGTTCTTACCTCAGCCCTGTCCAGTGAGAGTTAGCCGGCTTGCAAGGATGGATGGAACAGGTGAGAGCAGGGAGGTGACCAGGTGACCAGTCACTGAGTCAGCAGGCCCAGGACTGTGGCTGCCAAAACTGCAGGATGGACTGTAGAAAGGGGACAAATGGTATGGAGGAGCCAGCAGTGAGAGCCACTGTGCCTTGCTGCTTAAAAAGCAAGGGACCTTCTAGAAAATTCCGTGTCAAGTTCAGACTGCTCAGCAGACCCCTAACTCTGCTCAAGTTTGCCATGAAGGGTCACATCCAGGGCACAGGGCTGTCAGGCAGCCCCTCCCCATATGAGTAGAAGGACCCCGACCTTGGCCTTCCCTGTGGCCTATTTTCTGATGCCTAGAGCCCAACACTCCTTGTATTCTGGCTGGTCCCTGTCCCCAGGGGACCATCACTTCTTCCTGGAAGCCCTCCTAGACAGTGCTTACCAGGCTCCCCACTCCTGCTGCCTCCTCATCTCTCCTGGTTATTTGTCCCTGGGAATGATCCCCTTTTCTTCCTGCACACCTGGAGAGCAAGGGAACCCTTTGATCTGACCTCATTGTCCCACATGCTTGGCCTTAGCCATATACCATGGACCCCCACTCTGTCCTATGATTTCCAAATGCATCTTCCTTCCTTCCTTCCTTCCTTCCTTCCTTCCTTCCTTCCTTCCTTCCTTCCTTCCTTCCTTCCTTCCTTCCTTCCTTCCTTCCTCCTTTTGTTCTTTCTTTCTCTTTCTTTTTCTTTCTTTCTTTCTTTCTTTCTTTCTTTCTTTCTTTCTTTCTTTCTTTCTTTCTTTCTTTCTTTCTTTCTTTCTTTCTTTCTTTCTTTCTTTCTTTCTTTCTTTCTTTCTCTCTTTCTTTCTTTTTTCTTTCTTTCTTTTCTTTCATTCATTCATTCATTTTTCTTTCTTCTCTCTCTTTCTTTCATTCATTCTTTCTACTTTCTTTCTCTTTTTCTCTTCTTCGCCCTCCTCCTTCTCCCCCTGATTCTCCTCCTTCTTCTCATTCTCTCTCTTTCCTCCAAATCTTTGCAGTATGTGTTCCTCTATCTGGAACACTCTCTCCTACTTCTCAGGTGCCACTCTCTGCTCCCACACTGCAGTGTTCTTTTCCCCTCACCCCTGGACCCGAGTGATGTTGAAAAATGTCTGTCCTGATCCCCCAAATCCTCTCCAACTCTCCCCACCACCAGATAGACTAGTTGAGTCTAATTTGGTAGAGTAATCTTGACCAAGAGCGCCCTCCCCAGTGACCCCCACATTGTTCAAAACATCAAGTCTCGGCTGATTCTCTCGAAGAGGGCACATTTGAAGTGTCAGGCATGAGGTGCAGCCTGTCCCCTTTAAATTAATCCAAACAGTGGCCAGTCCCCCTGGGTTCCTAGGAGGGCAGAACTGCCAGCATCTGTCTTTGCACCCCAACACCTGGTGAGAGGGGGGTGAGAGGTCAACCAGCTCTGCAGTCCTAGTGGCCTGGGGTTAATTTTTTATAAAGCATGTCAAAGTCCGGGGGAACTAACCGAAGGCCCTTCCTGTTTGCTCGGGTTAATGATCGGGGGAGAGCAAACACCAAAGGCAGAGAGAAGTCTGCCCCTACCCCCACCACCACCTGTCTTCGGGGCACCCACTGTACCATCAGGAGAAAGGAAAATAGCCTCTCAAGCCACCCCTGGACAGGGAGTCCTGTTACTATCTCTTAGTCTTTCCTTCTGGCACCAGGCAAGTCTGGGGTTCCAAAGATATCATCCCTCTCCCACATACACACACACACTTCCCAGCCCTTCACCCACACATGGGCTTGGTGGGTACAACAGATGGACCTAGACAGACAGAAAAAAACTGCTCTCTCTTCTTTACAGATGAGGCCAGTGGGCTTCCAAGGTGCGGGACAGCCCCCAAGGGCCCACAAAATAGGCTTCCTGTTTCCTTGACTCTTTGTCTCCCCACACCTAGCCATCAGAGGGTGAGAAGCTGGCAAAGGCACAGGAAGTGATGGTGTCACAGGCCCAATTTAAGATGAGAGAAAGCATTGAATTTGAGACATGGGACTGTGAGTTTTTAGGAAGCTAGATGAGCCCCTAGCTGCTAGTCTCTGGTGCCCCACCTCATTGCTTGGAGACTGGGCATGAGCAGAGCTTCCAGAGGAATGTGTCATGGTTTTAGTGGATGTTACTGACTGTGGGGCCACCCCTGGATTTCCTCCGGGAATAGCCTTTCTGAGGGGGTCCTTCTCAGTTGTTGTACGAGGGCAGCAGTTGTTCTAGAATGTTCTATACCCAAAAGAGAAACAAACTTTCTCATAAAGACAGGCATGCGCCATATGTGGCAAGCATTTATGCTTTGGAAGCAAGCAGAAAGGTTTTTAGAAAGGGGGGGGGCTAATTCTCTCAGGGGCTGAAGGGATAGTACAGTGGGTAAGGTCTTTGCCTTGCACCAAAGAACCCAGAAATAATTTCTGGTATCCGTCCCATTTGTTTCTCCAGCACTGCCAGGAGTAATTGCAGTGCATTGCCAGTTGTGGCTTCAAACAAACAAACAAAAAACCAAATGAACCAAAAAAATAAAATTAAATAAATAAATAAATAAATAAATAAAAACACAGAAGTGTTCCCAACTGGATAGATTGAAACAATAGCCTTGGGTATAAAAGAAGAACTAGAGGAGGAAATGCAATGTTGGAAAGGGGAATGCTGAGATCCCCCTTGGTCCCAGAGTCAAGGATGAAAAAGGGCAGAGAAGGAAAAGAAAATGAGGGGGAAGAAGAGATAGACAGGAAACAATAGGGAGCAGAGTTCAAGGGAATCCGAGTACATCAGAAGAGCAGCTATATAGCCACACCGCAGAGCCAACAACACTGAAAACAGGAGGTTCAAACTCCAACAACCAAACTTCAAAAGGTGCCTGTGTGGGAGTGAAAGTCTGGGGATGGGGGTAGGCGAGAACCTGGGAGCCCTGGAAGAAGACATTGGTGGTGGATCTGGTGCTGGAACAAAATGTGTCTAAAAACCTAATTATGAATAGCTTTGTAAATCAAAGAGCTTTAATAAAACAAATTAATAGACTTAGGGGCTGTAAAGAGATCAAAGGGCTGAATCCTGACATGCAAGAGGCCTCAGGTTGCTCCCTGTCACTGCATGGGATATCCCTGATTGTGGGTTTCCAGCTCCATACGTATGCCTAGGCTGGCTATCAGCAGAAATGACCCCCAGATATCCCAGCACCGTTTGAGAACCCCATCAACTCTATTCCCCCCAAAAACAACAGAATTTTTTTCTTTCTCTATTCTGGAGCTAGAAGACCAGGACTAAGGTGGATGTAGGGCCTACCCTTCCAGAAGGCTTCAGGAATCTGGGGGTACCTCTTTCTGCTCCTGGCCTGTAGGACTGTCCCCCTTCTTCTTCTACAGAAACACTGGCCTTTGCACAGAGCCTAGCCTCCTGCAGTGAGTGTCTCTGCTCCCTCTGATTCACAGCACCTGAGGGGAGGGTTGCACAGCACCTCAAAAGAGGGGGGGCACTCTGAACCCCTTCAGCTCTCACTGTTCCTCCTATTTCTGTCCCGGGGCTGCACCCAGTGTGATCCCCAACACTCATAGGACACCATCTGAATGTGGACCCCAGGGGCTTAAGGGGTGTCATGTTTAGGTACCCAGCCCCTGGGGACGCAGAGAGAAGTCTGTGCCCCATCTTTGGGGAGCTGGTAGGGGTAATGCTCAGGCATGTACCTGGGGGGTGAGGAGGCTGGTAGGGAACTGGTACGGAATTGTGCTTTGAGACTAGCTAGGTTTGAGCCTCCTTTTTCTAGAAGGGGTAAGGGCAGTGCAAGCTGAAATCGGCGTGGGATTTAGGGTGTAGGGTGGGCTCTCTGCTGCTGCTTCTCAAAAGTTTCCAGGGCTCCTCATTCCCTGTGAGACAGCACAGTTCCTGGTGAGAAAAAGGCCGCCCCAGTGCTCAGGTGGGCTTCCTGGAGAATAAGGTTTAAGAATGACCAAGTAGTAAAGGCCAGTGGGTGTCCAGCTGGCCCCAACTTACGTGCCTGCCACCCCAGAGAGGAGGGGAGTCTTAGGCGAAGCTTGGTGGGATTCAAGTCCCATCCCCTGGCAGCACGTAGCATACAGGGTTTGGTTAATACCTTCTCAGAAATGACTGTCCGGCCCCTCAGGACCCTGGGCCCCCAGCCAGAGTGCTTCCTGCAAATCGATCCACCCTGGCCTTTGGGTTCTGATTGGTCCTGTGATGAGCAGGGCAAAAATCAAGGTCCCCTACAGCCCTCAGGCCCTGGGCCTAGCCTCAGTACACAGTTGTCACCTTAGACAGGCTGCAAGCCATTGCTTCTGTGTCCCCAGCCCGTGAGTGATTTCCCAGAAGCTCAGGGGCCCCCAAAGTCATGTGGATTCTTGGGATACTGCTGCCCCTGCTGGCCACCTGCTTGGCAGTGCGTGGGGACCCTGTGCCCACCGTGCTTGAGGACATCCAAGTGCAGGAAAACTTCGATCTCCCCAGGGTAAGGCCACTTGCAGAGAGGGGATGCTGGAGGCCATCAGCCAGGCCATGGGGGGACAAAGGGAGGTAGTAGGAGACTAAGTCCTGCCTTCCAGGGTCTTGTTCCCACCTGAGTCTCTGGGTGGGTGTTGATCCTTCATATACTAACTTGTTTAGCTAGCATCCTCCATTCTCTGTGACTCTCTGTCACTCTGTCCTCTCCCCACTGAACGCTCACCCTGAGAGACTCTGTTCTGTTTGTTGACCTGACTGCATCCTGCCCCCCCCCCACCTCCTCTCCCAGATTTTGCTTTTCTTTTGTTGTTGTTGTTGTTGTTGTTGGGCCACACCCGGCAGTGCTCAGGGGTTACTCCTGGTTATTGGCTCAGAAATAGCTCCTGGCGGGGCTGGAGAGATAGCATGGAGGTAAGGCATTTGCCTTTCGTGCAGGAGGTCATCGGTTCGAATCCCGGCGTCCCATATGGTCCCCCGTGCCTGCCAGGAACAATTTCTGAGCCTGGATCCAGGAATAATCCCTGAGCACTGCCGGGTGTGACCCAAAAACCACAAAAAAAAAAAAAAAAAAAAAAAAAAAAAAAAAAAAATAGCTCCTGGCAGGCACGGGGGACCATATGGGACACCGGGATTCGAACCAATCACCTTAGGTCCTGGATCGACTGGTTGCAAGGCAAACACCGTTGTGCTATCTCTCCGGGCCCAGATTTTGCTTTTCATGGATATTTCTGTCCACCTCCAAGCCCACTGTCTGACCTTGAGGTACTCCTACTCACCCAAATTTGTACTCTGGGGACCTCATCCTGGGTTCTATTTTCACAGACCTGCCTACGAGGTGTCATGGGGTGTCAGAGTTGGAGGATATGTTATGGGGAGAAGAGAAGCAGGACAGAACTAGGGTTTCCTCCATCACTGCCCCCGAAAGTCTAGATGACCTCAAACTGGCCAGTACTTTTGGGGATCTGCCTTTCTGAAGTTGGGGGGGGCACTGTGACACTGATTGGTTTTGGGGGACACGAATGGAGAAGGGGCCTTGAAGATCCAACACTTGGCTGTATTGCTCCTTCCCCACTCTGCAGAAACAAGGAGGGGTGGAGTTTCTATCATCTCTGCTGCTCAGCAGAAATGGGAGGGCAATCCCCTTGCATATGGCCTCCCAGATTTGATCGCCAACATCCCATATGGTGCCTGGAGTCTGCCAGGAGTGATCCCTGAGTACAGAGCCAAAAGTATTCCCTGAGCGCTGCTGAGTGTGATCTCTTGATGCCTTAACAAGAGCAGATCTGGGGCTGGAGTGATAGCACAGCAGTAGGGCATTTGCCTTGCAAGCTGCTGACCCCGAATGGACCCGGCATCCCATAGGGTTTTCCCACTGCCAGGAGCAATTTCTAAGTGCAGAGCTGGGAGTAACACCTGAGTGCCACTGGGTGTGGCCCAGAAACCAACCCCACATATACACAAAAAAGAGCAGACCAGTGGGCTATAGATGATGGGGATGTACCCAGCCTTGCAGGTCAGATACTGGTCCCCCTTATTCTGGGGGGTGATTTACATACCTACAGACTGCCTAGTGAACAGCCCAGACCCTAGGGTATGGCAGGGACCCTTCAGTGTGTGTCTGACTGAGCTAGTTCTGAGTATTCTTGCTCTGTGGGAGAAGGCGCTGAGTCTGCTGAGAGCAGAGACGTCAGCTCTTCGAGGGTCAGTCCTGCAAGGCAATGGGGTCCCTCATGCCCTCCTCAAGGTCTCGGCCAACTCAGAGCTGCCATGGCTGCCTCCTAGGTCTATGGAAAGTGGTTCCAGTTGGCCATCGGCTCCACCTGCCCATGGCTGAAACGTTTCGTGAACAAGCTGGCAGTGAGCACGATGGTGCTGGGTGCGGGTGCCACTGAGGGGGACCTCAGTGTGACTATCACACGCTGGCGGTGAGTGGGTACACCTGGGAGTGAAGGGGGACACCGGGCTCAGAACCCTCTGCCCTGATTTCAGCCCTCACTCCCTTCTCCACAGTTCTCTCATCTCCAGGGCAGTACCTCCCCATACCATGCCTGTTTCCTCTCCTGGTCTTGATCCTCCATGTCTTTCAGCTAGGGAAGGGGGAAGGCATTGTACCCCATTCCTCCAGGGATTCAGCCTAGATGGGAGAGAGAGGACTCTGCTCCCAGGGCCATCAGCCCTCCCTCGGTCACCCTCCTATAGATCCAAACCCTCCTATAGATCCTCCCTTCTTACTTCCGCCTATGCAAGGCCGCCCACCTGTCTTTTTTAGGTTGTCTGTGTCAATTTTACTGTCTCCCCACCTCTAATCCAGAACTTTCCATTGAGTTCATTCTTTACTCAGACACCAGAGACCTGTTAGACTTTGGACTTCGGAATTTGTTCTTTCCTAGAACCTTGGGAAACGACATTCAGAACCTTTGGTGATGGTGGGCTGGTTCTCAGAACATTCCAGGCCCCTCTCAAAGGCCCCTTCTTTCCAGGTACCCCCTCTCTCAATTTTTGGAAACTGTCCTCACAATTCTGGATTCTTTTTTATAAGTGACCTCCTCCTCCTCTCTCTCTACTCCCTCCCTCCTCCTAAAACCTCTCCCAGATCCCTGAGCTAATCCCATGGATCCTTTGATACTCTGTCCCAGTTCACTTCTTCCAGGAAACTCTCCCTGACCCAGCTCCCCTTCAAATGCAGGCTACTTGGTCTCCTTTGTCTTTTCCCCACCCATATCCTTTTTCGGGGTACTCCCACATTGTTGGCATTTAACATAATGACAGCACTTACCTCTGACCCACCCTCCCACTCCCTGAGGGATGAGATCTGCCTGCCCTCCTTTACATCCCTAGGAACTGACTCAATGATCTGCTTAGTAAAGGTAATTAGAACAATAACAAATTATCCTAACTAATAATACCCCTCTTCCCTTTAAGTTGTGACTGTTTTTGCCATGGCTGGTGGTTGGTGAGCCTGTCACAATGACTCCATGCAGAGTGCTCCCTCCAAGCTTTGAAAGAAAGATCTCATGGATCCCCATGCCACTCACTCCCATCACATAGATGAGGAGCCTAGGACAGCAGAGACTATCCCCAGTAATAAATGCTAAAATGCTAAAAAGCACTTTAAAACCAGCCATCCTGGTTTCTCCTGGGGCTTGGGAAAACTAACAGCCTCTTTAGGGGTCTGTTCAGTCCTGAACTTTCCCTGGCCAGCAATGTGGCATTTTCCAGGGCTGCAGCAAAGCTGAAACAAAATATTTGGGATTTTACTTTCCAAATGACTAAAGAACAAAACAAGTTGGAAAAGTCATTGCAGACCCTCATCTGAATGTTTTTTTCCCCCTCTGTGCCTTTTCATTTCCAGGAGAGGGGTCTGTGAAGAGAGCTCAGAGGCTTATGAGAAAACAGACATGGTCGGGAAGTTCCGTTATCGTAATACCCGTAAGTGGGGTGCAGAGAAGCACCCGCTCCTGTTGTGGTTAAGTCATACTTTATGTTATCGCCTCTCCCTCTGCTTCTGTCCTGAACACACATGAAGGAACCAGGGAGACATGGATGCAGGAGGAAGGTGCCAGGGGCAAGGAAGGGAAGGCTCTTGGGCTTGGAACCCCTTTTCTGGCCTCTGTTCGGACAGAATGCTGCGTATTGTTGTTTAATCACTTTTTTTTTTTTTTTTTTTTGGTTTTTGGGCCACACCCAGCTGATGCTCAAGGTTTACTCTGGATATGTGCTCAGAAATCACTCTTGGCTTGGGGGATCATATGGAATGCCAGGGGATCCAACCGCAGTCCGCCCTAGGCTAGTGTGGGCAAGGCAGATGCCTTACCCCTTGCACCACCTCTCTGACCCCATGTTGTTCAATCACTTTTTGGTTTGAAGACTCTACAGGATTTTCTCAGGGTTCACTCCTGGATGCGTGCTTAGGGATCACTCCTGGAAGGGCCCAGGAATCAGACCTAGGTTGTTTGCCTGCAAGACAACCCCCTACCCACGATCACTATCCTATCTCTCTGGCCTTTCCCTCTGCAGATTGGAACAGGGAGATAGAGTCCTATGTGGTACGTACCAACTATGATGAGTATGCCATCCTGCTCTCCAAGAAGCACAGCCATCGCCATGGAACCACCATCACTGCCAAGCTCTATGGTCAAGTCTGGGCTGGGTGGAATGGGCTGTTAATTTAGGGACAGAGAAGAGTAGGGTGCTTCCTGGGGGTGGTGGAACCATGGGGAAGTGCTGAATTCAGTCTCCCAGTTAGGGCAGCATTGTTTTCTTTCATGTCTAAGATTCAGATCCCAGATCTTCAGGCCTTTCACAGAGTACCCTGCAGGAGCCCTAGGAGGGCGGGTGGAGGGGTGGAGGGGACGCAGCTTCTCCTGTCCCAGAGTCCATCTTTCCAAAAGGGTACTGGAAAGAACTCGCAGGGCCTTTTGTTTTTAGGCTTCCCTGACTAGGTGTCTTTGGGCAGAGTCAGCTCAGGTCATGTCTGCAGAGGCAGCAGGAAACTAAGCATCTGCATTGCTTTTCCATTGCAGGGCGGGAGTCGCAGATCAGGGAGAGCCTGGTACAGGACTTCAGGGAGTTTGCCCTGGGTGTGGGCATCCCGGAGGACTCCATCTTCACCATTCCAGACAGAGGTAGACTCATCACCCTTCCTCCTCATCCTGGTGCTCCCTTGAGAATCTCCCTTCTGCCTCTGGGTCTTTCAGAACATCACATCTCAGGACTGTGGGCTTCCTCCCTACTTTACAGAGAAGGTCACTGGGGGTCTTGAATTTGCTCCATGTCATTTAGCATGTTCTCAGCAGATATGAGTCTAGAACTTATTCAGTTCCCCTTCCTTTAGCACTGAATGAGGTTCTTTTTTCTATTTGTATATTTGTTTTTTTTTGTTGTTGTTGTTGTTGTTGTTGTTTTTGGGTCACATCAGGCAGCACTCAGGGGTTACTCCTGGCTCTGCACTCAGAAATTGCTCTTCGCATCTGGGGTGAGGGGACCATACAGGATGTGGGAATTAAACTGGGGTCTGTCCTGGGTTGGTCTGACTTGCTCTAAGGATGCAGACATTCATGAGGGGATCAATAGATAGTCTCCATTGATCATCCCTTCTCTGCTTCCAGTTTCTCTCTGGGAGCCATGTCAGCCCACACTCTCACTTCTCTCTTGTCCTCTGTCCTAGGTGAATGTGTGCCTGGGGAGAAGGAGCCAGAAATCAGACTACCCGAGGTGAGTGCCTGGTATCTTTGGTTGGGGGCCATTGAGGAAGCTGAAAGGCAAGAATGGGTTTGAAGTCTGACCCATTCCAGCGTGGTTCTGTCTGTTGAGCAGGTTGTGGGCCCATCAGGATCATACTTCTTTTGAGACATGGGCACAATTGCATTCTTTTCCTAGGGTGCTATAATTCATGCTAGGCAACCACTGCCCAGTGTAGTGTGTAAAAGCAATAAAACACCCAATCATGAAATGGTGATACTTGATGCTCAATGATAAAATAATGATTCAGTTTCCTATAAAAATTTTTTTTATTCATCTCCCTAAAAGATTGCAAATGCAGGAGTAATCTGCTTCTTCTACCAGTTTCTCCCCATTTATGCTGTCTTTTTTTTTATTTATTTATTTTTTTTGATTTTTGGGCCACACCTGGCAGTGCTCAGGGGCTACTCCTGGCTGTCTGCTCAGAAATAGCTCCTGGCAGGCACGGGGGACCATATGGGACACCGGGATTCGAGCCAACCACCTTAGGTCCTGGATCGGCTGCTTGCAAGGCAAACACCGCTGTGCTATCTTCTCCGGGCCCTATGCTATCTTTTTTTTTTTTTAAGGCATTTTATTATTTTTATTTTATGCTTTTTGTGCCACACTCAGTGGTACTCAGGGGTTGCACCTAGCTCTGTGCTCAGAAATCTCTCCTGCCTCGGGGGATGATATGGAAATTTGGGAATCTATCCCAGATTGAATGCATGCAAGGCAAATGCCCTACCACTGTGCTATTGATCCAGCTCTTATTATATATCTATATCTATATCTACCTACCTACCTATCTATCTATCTATCTATCTATCTATCTATCTATCTATCTATCTATCTATATTTGTTTTTCGGCCACACCCTATGACACTCTAACCAGAGCTATGTGCTCAGAAATTACTCCTGGCTTGGGGGACCATATGGGATGATGGGGTTCGTCCTAGGCTAGCCTGTGCAAGGCAGATGCCACCATTTGAGCCACTGCTCCAGCCCCCTATGCTATATTTTTGATGGGGGGGTTTTCAACTCTAAAATTTTGTCTTTCCGCCCTTCACTATATTGCTCAAACTTTCACTTGTTTTCTCACTCTAGCTATTTGAATATTATAAATAACAACTTATTTTATGTATATTCATGTGTTCACATCTACGTAGGGATGCATAAGCATATTTCTATGCAAAACAGTCTTGAAAATTTATAAGGACATGAAGAAAAGAAAAAGAAGGTCCTCATTTTTATATGGAATTCTTGTTGTGATTGAGTCTTTTCTCAATAGGTGGGACTATTTATACAAATAATTTCTCTGTCCCAGAAAGATAAGCTGGAAAACAATGGAGTCCTTGCCATTTAAAATTGTCTTTCTGTATTTGTATGACATGACCAATAGCCTGAATTAATGAAGATGTCCTGGGTTACAACTTTTCAGTTCAACAACTGTCAAGATTTTTTTCTCTGTGTCTTCCATCACTAGTGCCAGGATTTGTTCAAGGGAAACCAGGATCTTTCTCTTTCTAGAATTTATGCTTTATTTTTAATTATTATTTTTATTTGTTTTTGTGTGTGTGTTTTTTGGGTCACACCCGGCAGTGCTCAGGGGTTATTCCTGGTTCCAGGCTCAGAAATTGCTCCTGGCAGGCGCAGGGGACCATATGGGATGCCGGGATTCGAACCGATGACCTCCTGCATGAAAGGCAACCGTCTTACCTCCATGCTTTCTCTTCGGCCCCTAATTATTATTAATTTTGCCTCATTCCTTTGAACCCTTTAAAGGGAATACTTCTCCTTAAGCTCAGAGTTTTCTTCTGTTATTTCTATTTGACTGTCTCTTCTGAAAATTCCTTTCTGTGAGTGATTTCTTCCAGAAAGCTCTGCTACAGCTCATGTTCTCTACTCATGTGGTCAAAATCCAACAATGTTTCTTCCACTTCAATAAATTTCTACTTCTTTAATCATCATATTTTTTTATTAAACATTTGTTTTTGTTTTTGGGCCACACTCGGCAGTGCTCAGGGGTTACTCCTGGCTGTCTGCTCAGAAATAGCTCCTGGCAGGCACTGGGGACCCTATGGGACAACGGGATTCGAACCAACCACCTTTGGTGCTGGATAGGCTGCTTGCAAGGCAAACGCTGCTGTGCTATCTCTCCGGGCCCTCATCATCGTATTTTTATAACTCTTGACTCCTGTTACAGAGCTGTCTTCTCACCTTGAGTAACATGGAAGATTAAGTTTTTTTCTTGATTCTTATGACTATCTTGGGGTTAGTAGAGATACTTCTTCAACCTAATCTGATTCCTCTGAGTAGGTGCAGTTTAGTTTGTCCTAATATTCCTCTTCCTTCTTTCTCATGAAATCTACTTGAGGCATATTCTGGTAGACAATGAGAAGTTTCATCACGGTTTTCATTTGCATCTTAAAAGAAAATGGGCAATGGGGCCAGAGAAACAGTACAGCAGATAAGGCTCTTGCCTAGACTGTACCTGACCCAGGTTCCACCCCTGACATCCATTATGGTCCCCAGAGCACTGCCAGGAGCAATGGCTGAGAACAGTGCCAGGATTAATTCCTGAACATTTCCAGGTAAGGCCCCAAAACTAAACAAACAAAAAGGGCAAAGATGAATGGTGACTGTGTTGGTCACTTTTCTGGCTTTGGGTCTCACATATGGGCAGGAAGGCTTCCTAGTTGCCAACAGTCTTCCTGCTCATTTCTGCTTTTATTGTTTTGGGATTTTGCCTAGGTGCAAAATTGTAATGTTGTACACAAAAGTTGTACACTCAGAGACCCACTGCCATTGTTGGCAGCCTGCCTTGCCTTACCCTGCCCTGCTCTGTCCTGACCTGCCTTGTAAGTCACCGTCACAACTAGAGTGTAAGGATTTGTCCCAGGTCCCTTCTACTTCCTCGTTTCCTTATAAACCCCTAGTCTGATCAGTCCTCCCTGAAAAACTGGTCTATCCATCCTATACTGTGTAGGAACACTTTTAGTTTTTCTTTTTTAAAATTTTTAATTTTTTAAAAAATTTTAAATATTTTTTAAGAATTAAAAATTGGAAAATTTCATGACTTCATCTCTCCTGACGGCTGCATAATATTCCATTGTGTATATGTACCACAGTTTCTTTAGCCCTTCATCTGGTGAAGGGCATCTTGGTTGTCTCCAGAGCCTGGCTATTGTGAATAGTGCTGCAATAAACATAGGTGTGAGGAAGGGGTTTTTGTATTGTATTCTTGTGTTCCTAGGGTATATTCCTAGGAGTGGTATAGCTGGATCGTTTGGGAACTCCATTTTCAGTTTTTGGAGGAATCTTCATATCACTTTCCATAGAGGTTGGACTAGACAGCATTCCCACCAGCAGTGGATAAGAGTTCCTTTCTCTCCACATCCCCGCCAGCACCGATTGTTCTCATTCTTTGTGATGTGTGCCAGTCTCTGTGGTGTGAGATGGTATCTCATCGTTGTTTTGATTTGCATCTCCCTGATGATCAGTGATGAGGAGCATTTTTTCATGTGCCTTTTGGCCATTTGTATTTCTTTTTTATCAAAGTGTCTGTTCATTTCTTCTCCCCATTTTTGATGAGATTAGATGTTTTTTTCTTGTAAAGTTCTGTCAGTGCCCTGTATATTTTAGATATTAGCCCTTTATCTGATGGGTATTGAGTGAATAGTTTCTCCCACATGGTGGGTGGCTCTTATATCCTGGGCACTATTTCTTTTGAGGTGCAGAAGCTTCTCAGCTTAATGTATTCCCATCTGTTGATCTCTGCTTCCACTTGTTTGGAAAGTGCAGTTTCCTCCTTGAAGATGCCTTTAGTCTCAATGTCATGGAGTGTTTTACCTACATGTTGTTCTATATACCTTATGGTACCAGGTCTGATATCAAGGTCTTTAATCCATTTGGATTTTACCTTCATACATGATGTTAACTGGGGGTCTAGGTTCGCTTTTTTGCAAGTGGCTAACCAGTTCTGCCAGCACCACTTGTTGAAGAGGTTTTCCCTGCTCCACTTAGGATTTCTTGCTCCCTTGTCAAAAATTAGGTGATTGTATGTCTGGGGAACATTGTCTTAGAACTCAAGCCTATTCCACTGATCTGAGGGTCTGTCTTTATTCCAATACCATGCTGTTTTGATAACTATTGCTTTGTAGTACAGTTTAAAGTTGAGAAAAGTAATGCCTCCCTTACTCCTTTTCCCTAGGAGTGCTTTAGCTATTCAAGGGTGTTTATTGTTCCAGATGAACTTCACAACTGTTTGATCCACTTCTTTGAAGAATGTCATGGGTATCTTTAGAGGGATCGCATTAAATCTATACAATGCTTTGGGGAGTATTGGCATTTTAGTGATGTTAATCCTGCCAATCCATGAGCACGGTATGTGTTTCCATTTCCGTGTGTCCTCTCTTATTTCTTGGAGCAGGGCTTTATAGTTTTCTTTGTATAGGTCCTTCACATCTTTGGTCAAGTTGACTCCAAGATATTTGAGTTTGTGTGGCACTAACGTAAATGGGATTGCCTTCTTGATGTCCATCTCTTCCCTATCATTATTGGTGTATAAAAAGGCCATTGATTTCTATGTATTTCCTATACATAGATGTACATGGAGTCTATTATGCTGAGTGAAATAAGTCAGAGGGAGAGAGAGAGAGAGACGCAGAATAGTCTCACTCACCTATGGGTTTTAAGAAAAATAAAAGTCATCTTTGCAACAATCTTCAGGGACAATGAGGGGAGGGCTGGAACTTACAGCTCACTTCATGAAGCTCACCACAAAGAGTGGTGAGTGCAGTTATAGAAATAACTACACTGAGAACTACCATAATCATGTGAATGAATGAAGGAACTGGAAAGCCTGTCTGGAGTACAGTTGGGGGTGCGGTGGGATGGAGGGAGATTTGGGACATTGGTGGTGGGGATGTTGCACTGGTGAAGGGGGTGTTCTTTACATGACTGAAACCTAATCACAATCATATTTGTAATCAAGATGTTTAAATAAATAAAAAATGTACTAAAAAAAGAAATTAAAAAAATCTGTTCAAATGCCCCTGATTCAATGTCACTATGTACCTAAAATACTACTGTGAATGATTTGTAATCCACTTTGGTCAAAATAAAAATTATTATTAAAAAAAAGAATTAAAAATTGGAGAGCTGGAAGTTCCAGCTCACTACATGAAGCTCAGCACAAAGAGTGATGAGTGCAGTTAGAGAAATAATTACATTGAGATCTATCAAACAATGTGAATGAATAAGGGAAGTAGGAAGCCTGTCTAGAGTACAGGTGGGGGTTGGGTAGGGAGGAGGGAGATTTGGGACATTGGTGATGGGAATGTTGCACTGGTGAAGGGGGTGTTCTTTACATGACTGAAACCAACTGCAATCGTGTTTGTAAATCAATGTGTTTAAATAAAGATATTAATTAAAAAAGACTTAAAATCATTTTTAATATATATTTTATTTAAACAACTTGATTACATACATGATTGTGTTTAGGTTTCAGCAATGTAAAGAACACCACCCATCACCAGTGCAACATTCCCATCTCCAATTTTAAAAAATTAAAAATTTTTAATGTCTTCAAGTTTCTGTCCTTCCCTAGATCTCTTTCTCCTTAGTAATCCTTTGGCCATTTCTGAAAATTAGATATTGGGGTGTCTGAAAATTGGATATTTGGATATCTGGAAATTGGGATATCTAAAAATTGGATATTTAAGTGTTTGAAATTGGGACATTTGACAATTGGATATTGGGATGTCATTATAACTCTTTTTTTTTTTTTTTTTTTTTTTTTTGGTTTTTGGGCCACACCCGGCAGCGTTCAGGGGTTACTCCTGGCTGTCTGCTTAAAAATAGCTCCTGGCAGGCACAAGGGACCATATGGGACACTGGGATTTGAACCAACCACCTTAGGTCCTGGATCGGCTGCTTGCAAGGCAAACGCTGCTGTGCTATCTCTCCGGGCCCGTCACTATGACTCTTGGCTTTAATTTTTCTTTCAGGCCAGAAATCTATCCTGTGATATGTGTCTGGCATTTAAGTTGCTAGCAAAATAGTTCATTAGCCCATTTATTGGCTGGGCTTCAGTTTATCACCCATCTCCCCAAAGCAGAGGCTTTCCTTATATATTCCTGGGGTCTGGTGAGAACCAGGGATAACATCTCTGCAATGACATCTCTCTCTCTCTTCCTTCAGAGATTCCGGCGGGCTGTGATTCCTCAGGAAGATGAAGGATCAGGGGCTGGGCAACTAGTATCTAGTCAGAGCAAGACTGAAGGTAATGATTCAGGCCTCTTTTCACCCCTTTTCACTGCCTTCCAGAAATGATGGTAGGTTAGCCCCCACTGTCTGCTCTCAACACCATGAGTTGCTTGTTTTATTTGCTGGAGTCAAGGAGTGGGCATTAAAAGACAAATAAATCTGTTACTTTGCGTTGTGCCAGCAGTTGTGGGGAAACTGAGGGGAGTTCTAGGCAAAATCCTCAAGTTTAGGGGCCGGGCGGTGGCGCTGGAGGTAAGGTGCCTGCCTTACCTGCGCTAGCCTTGGACGGACCGCGGTTCGATCCCCCGGTGTCCCATATGGTCTCCCAAGCCAAGAGGGACTTCTGAGCGCATAGCCAGGAGTAACCTCTGAGCGTCACCGGGTGTGGCCCAAAAACCAAAAAAAAAAAAAAAAAAAATCCTCAAGTTTAGGAACTCAAGAACATCATTTTGAACCTTGTGGTTATAGGAGAAGGCAATACGAAAAGAAAGTACCCACAATCAATGGCCACAGAATCGATACCCAATCTACTACAAGCTATACACAGAGGGGTCCAGTTACACTAGCAGTCTGGGGGGCAAAGAAGGGAGATACGGGATGTATGCTGGGAACAGGGGTGGAAAGAGGACAACACAGGTGGAGGGAATGCCCCTGATTCATTGTCACTATGTACCTTAAATATAACTTTGAGAGATTCGTAATTCACTTTGATCACAATAAAAATTATTTAAAAACATAAAATTTTGATAAAAAAAAATAAGAAAAGAAAGTGATGCTCCCAAAAGGAAGGGTCAGCTAATGAACCTGGAGAGGTTAGAGGGAAGAGAGAGAGTCCAGGGAAACTTCAGAGATGAAGAGGAATAAGTAGATACCAGGGACTCAGGGTAGGTTTTATGGAAGAGGAATTCTAGAGGTGGCAATAATTAAAGCGCAAGTATGGAGGTGACTAAAATGGAGACATCCTAACGAAGTTAGGGAGCTCACTTTGCATATGACAGACTCTATGTCATATGAGCACTCTATGCTCCCCTTAGCACCTTCAAGAGTGTTCTCTGAGCACAGAGTTAGTTGTTAGCACTACAAAACAAAAACAGCAAAAAAGCCTGGAGGTGAGCTGTCTTCAGGGGATTCCAGTGAAGGGATCATGGACTGCTATCACTGAATTTATCAATTTAGCTCAGTATAAATGGATCAATGACAAATGCCATTCTAGTCCTGGGACAGACAAGTCCAGCACAGATGGTGGTGGGTCTTGGGTCAACAGTAACTCTCTATATCATGATATGGGGGAAGTCTGGATTTTGGTGTCCGTTGGATATAACTTTGAGAGCCAAGCAATATTGACCTCTCAGAGTGTCCATTTCTTCATCTCTAAAAAGAGTTGACCATCTGTTCTCTCAGTGCATAGATGAGAACTTAATGAGATGAGCTGAAGTACAGACTCAGTCCTCACTAAGGGTTGCTTTGTTCTCCCCCAGACTCCTGCCAACTGGCTTTCGCAGAAGGTCCCTGTTTGGGAATGGTCAAGAGGTATTTCTACAACGGCACATCCATGGCCTGTGAGACATTCCAGTATGGTGGCTGTCTGGGCAATAATAATAACTTTGCTACTGAGAAGGAGTGTTTGCAGACTTGCCGGACTGTAGGTGAGTATGGGTCCCTGCACTGTGGTTCTGTATCCCCACAACAGTGTCCTGCTATGGAACAGATATCTAAGATAAAATGTCTCAGTGGTTGAATTCCTAAAGTCACAGAAATTGCACATCTGGATATAGGCCAACTGTTTCTTCTAATTGGCTTCAATATACCAACAAACAAAAGGAAGATTGAGAGGAGGGCTGAAGGGATAGCACAGGTCTCAGGACTGGATGCCTTGAATGTGCAGAACCCAGGTTTGATCCCTATCACCACCTGGCAAATATAGTCTTTTTTTTGGGGGGGGGCCACACCCGGTGGTGCTCAGGGGTTACTCCTGGCTGTCTGCTCAGAAATAGCTCCTGGCAGGCACGGGGGATTCGAACCAACCACCTTTGGTCCTGGATCAGCTGCTTGCAAGGCAAATGCCGCTGTGCTATCTCTCCGGGCCCCGCAAATATAGTCTTGAGCTTCCCCCATCCAAAGAACCACTGGGGTCTAGTGGTCACTGATATTGCAGATAGCATCACTGGGAATAACTCTGGGGATCCCTGAGCACTGCATTGGAGACAAGGCCCCTAAAAGATGAATTAGGGGTGCTGAGTGAGCAGAGTGGCCTACCTTGAGTCCTTGATGTGTGTGTCTGTCAGTAGTGGCAAAGTGACTCATTTTCCATGTCCCCTTCTTGCAGCTGCCTGCAATCTTCCCATAGTCAAAGGCCCCTGCAGAGGCTTCACTGAGCTTTGGGCATTCGATGCAGCCAAGGGCAAGTGTGTTCCTTTCAGCTATGGGGGCTGCAAGGGCAACGGAAACAAGTTCTACTCAGAGAAGGAGTGCAAAGAGTACTGTGGCGTGCCTGGAGATGGTAAGGCCCCGTGGGCTAGGTGAGCATTGAGGCCTAGGGCGGCAGAGCCCTGGGAGGAATAGGGGCCTGCAGAATTGAATTCCGATCTAGTCCAGTTACCAGTCTGTCAACTCTCTGGGCCTAAGAGAACCATTATGATCAACTTCCTGACCTTCCCCATTCTACCTTTGGACTGTTGAGTTGGGGTAGTTAGAATATCCACATTTGTTACTTTAGACAGGACCTTTTGGAATCTCAACTTTTTTTCTTTGTTAACGGGCTCCAAATACCTTTCTGGACCTTCTGAGGATGCTCTCATACTCAGTAGCTGAGAGCAATCCTTGAAGAGATACTGTACCAACGAGAGTCACAGCATTTCAGGGAATGGCCCAAAGTAAGTCAGAGGAGGCACAGCCATTTTGTGGGGTGCTCCTTGGAATACCAAATCCTTGAAGAGTCAAGAGCAGAAGTTTCTGGATGCAATGTTCAGGCCCAACTGAGCCCATGCTGGTCCCCTTCTCCCTGAGGTTCCACTTGGGTGGAGGGTGCTGGAGAGCCTCCACTCACTCCATCACTTCTATCCACCACAGGAGACGAGGAGCTGCTACGTGCCTAAGCACCGAGTGAGCCATGCCAGAGGGCCACAGAGCCACAGTGAGGTCATACGTGTGTCCCAGGGTCAGATCCAGCAAGCCACCTGGGTTTAATTAAAGATAGAACCATCAACTCCTGCAAACGTACTTTTCTTGTTTATTGTTCTCAGACATGCACTGAGGATTAGGGAGGCCAAGTTGGGGCAGGGAAAGAAGGAGTCCCATCCCCATCCTCTGTACCCCCAGAAACAAAACAGTGTGTGCTAGAGATGGAATTCTTCAGCAGGCAGAATTGGCGATGTAAATCTGAAGCCAACACACACCAGTTGGCTCTCCTATAGGTTAAAGAGTAATTGAGTTTTATCAAAGTCAGGAAAGAGGGAATTAATCTAGGTATTTATTCCTGGGAGAGGCTGACAGTGGAGGTGAAAGGCATCAGGGGATCTTAGGATCAGTAGGAAGACCCATGGCCTCATCCAGCATGCCTAGTGAGGTGAGGGCAAATGCCCACCAGACTGAAATAATTCTTTTGTCCCATTATTTCCCAGGGCTTCCCTCCCCTTCCCAATAAGCGCCCCCACAGGCCAATGTGTTGTGCTTTACTTAGATCAGCCAGGGTTGGTTCTTTGTTACACCCTCATGTTCCCTCTCTTGGGGTCACTTCTATGCCTGATGATAATTTTCACTGATCTTGTGTTCAAGGCAACTCTGGGTCATGGACTAGAACCCCAGGGTGGCTGGGCTGTTCTCTGGAGGCAGAGAAGTGAGTGTTCAACCTGGCTCAAGAAATCTGGGCATTCTGGGCCACAGTTCACAGGCAGTCAATTTATAGTTCTCTCTGACTCTCCATTGGAGACATGCTGACCCCATCCAGCCTCTCTAAAGCTCAGGGGAAGGCACTGCACATCTTCCATTGAGGGGATGAGTCCACAGGCAAGGATTTGGAGCTAAGAGCTTTGTAGTCCCCGGTTTTGATCACATAAGGACCCCCTGCCCTCTGTCTTGCCCAAATGCCAGAACTAGGCCTTGCAGGTTTCGAGAAGGTTGCCTGTCAGACAAACCAGAACTCATGATGGGACCCTGCATGGCACGGTGGAAGGTGGGGCAGGGCACAGCTGATCACCCACGAGGGAAATATCTGAAAGGACAAATGCCCCCACAAGAGGAGGTTGCTGGCTACAGGTGCTAGGCCGGTTGGTGGGTGCCTTGGTCTCAACCTTTAATCAAAGAATATCTGATGTTTGAGAGAGGGTTCAAAGGGCTAGATTGCATGTTTGGCAGGGGGAGGCCTGCGTTCAATCCCAGAACTACAGAGTCCCCAAGACGAACCAAACTAAAATCCTGCTATATAATAATCTAGGGTTGTTGGAACGTTCACTCCAGAAGACCTAGACATGTGTCCTGCATAGCAAGGGGTGAAGCTGAGTGGTGGGACAAGAACTTCTAATCCTTTTGCCATCTTTATGGGACAAGAACCTCTATTTCTTTCGGCATCTTTATTGGCCTGAGCATGAGTGCAGTGTGTGTGTGTGTGTGTGTGTGTGTGTGTGTGTGTGTGTGTGTGTGTGTGTGTGTGTGCAGTCTGCACTAATGCTTGCCAAAACTTTCAGTGCAAAGTTACTTTAGAAAGGCTGAAGAGATAGCACAGGGATCATGGCATTTGTTTTGAATGCATCTTCTGGTTCCATCACTGCCATTACATATGATCCCCCAAACTTAATCACACACAATCCCTGAGCACAGAACTCAGACTAAACCGTGAGCATAGCTGTTGTTGTTCTCAAACCCAACCCAAACCAGAAACTAACCCCTCAGTGATGAGGACTCTGTGTCCATTTGGAACACGAGGTTCAGAAGTGGGATGGGGTGGAGAAGGCTAGAGTGGTAGTACAGGGGATGGGGAGTTGGCCTTGCATGCAGCCAACCAGGGTTCAATTCCTGACATCCCATATGGTCACCTGAGCCCACCAAGAATGATTTCTGAGCAAAGAACCAGGAATAACCCCTGAATGGCTTGGGCTTATGCAGGGACACCAAATGTAGTTACCCTCAACTTAGCCTAAGGGGGGGAGAGAGAGGGGGGGGGAGGGAGGGAGAGAGAAATTACATATTGCTGATGCTATATTATCAAGCCCAGCCTGGCTGGGGGTGCTGGGCTTCTGGCCTCCAGCAGGCTGGCAGGCTCTGTTCTGGTCTTAACCTGACCACCCCCCCAATTTCCAGGCTTTCACCTTTTTATACTTATGGGCAGTAGTCAGCTACAAGGGTGTGTGTCCCAATCCAGGGGGCATGTCCCAGTCCAATTGCCCTGGGAGGCATCCTCACCTCTTAATGGTACATTGACTAATTCCCTTAAATATATCAATAGCTGAGAACTGATGGTTGTGATCTCAAAACAAAGAAACAGAAAGAAGTGGCATTAGATTCATTCTGTGGGGGAACACCTAATTTTTTCCCAATCCAAACTCCAATCACTGGACCAGAGAAATCATACAGGGGTTAAGGACCTTGCCTTGTACCTTGCCTTAAACCACAAAAACTGGTTAAAATTCCCAGAACTACTACGGATGGTGACCCAAGTATTGCCAGGGGTCACTCCTGAGCACAGAGTTAGAAATAGCCCTAGAGCATCACTTCTTTGTATGGCATCCTTCAACTTCACCTTTGCCCCTCCCAAAAGAAAAAAAACGCTAATATTTGCGCAGGGATGCCTTCTCAGTAAATTTCAACACACAAGAGGGTTCTGAAGCTCATACCCTTTGGGTGGCGGCCCCCATGTCACAACCTGGGCCTCCATCTCCCTTTACAATTTAATGGCATTTGCTCAGCTGATACAAGTGACACATCAGGCTGTATAATCTGATATAGCAAGATGACACTTGGCCTTTGGATGGGCTGGGCTGGCCTGGTCCAGGCTTATCACCCCTTCCCCCTTCCAACCAGATCCGACTTGGGTTCTGGACTGCATTGTGTAAAGTTGGTGGGGGGGGGGCTCCAGCTGTTCCCTCCTACTGCAGGGAATCCAGTATTGAACCCTCAAGTTTTTATTCACTGATGCCTTGAGAACTCTGCCCAAGGTATGGACACTGACCCCAAATAATGGACAGAACTAGTCCCTTTGCCTTACCATGTGGCTGGGGAGGTCTCATGAAAGATACAGCAGGGCAGGGTGAACCTGGACCACCTCTAAGATGGGTTATCTAGGTGAGGAAAAGAGTTCACCCCAACATTAGGGAAGTAGGAGAGTTGGGGTGTGTGTGGGAGTGTAGAATAAAGTCATAGTAACCAGTGAGTGCGAAGGAAGCACTAGGCTTAAGAGGGCAGAGTGTGCCACGGAGGGTAGGCTGGGGATGCTGCCATCTTCAGAGTGGCAGAGGATGGCAGGGCCACACAGCATGCTGACTCATGGCACTGCCAAGCATCCCATGGACATCCCATGCTGGGCTCTGGCCACCACTTCAGGGACAAAGAATGACTGGGACAGGTCTTTGGTTTGGGTTATGTCGGGGACAGTATTTCCAGACGCTGGATGTGAGCAGAGACCCCCAATTCCCATGGATTTTGACCTTTCTCTATCCTCAGTACCACTGAAAATTCTGAGCTGTGTGGGAAGTGGGTGACAAGCCACTGCTCCTCCATATGCATCATTCATGCTGTCAGCAGCCACCAGGGAGAGATGGCAAAGGACTCTGCAGTGCAGATGACCTCCATGGCCACGCTCAGCCATGGAGCCCAGCCTGGGATGTTCACTTGCACACGGTGACACTGGACCAGGTGCTGGAGGGGGACAGAGAGCTCAGAGCTCAGGAGTATTGGACTGAGTATGGGAAGATTCGCCCCAGCCCCAAACCCAAGACAGAACGTCACAGTCTCCAGTCTTCCTAAAGGTTGTTTTATTGTAAAACCATAAATACAACACTGACAGGGAAATTATTTCAGTAACCGATCCTCTAACCGTTCAAAGGATGTCTTGTTGCCTTGGCATCGACCAACTGGGAATGAAAAAGTCGTGAAAATTCAGGGGGACGGGATGGGGGTGCTGAATCTGGGGCTGGGGCTTTTGGCAATTGAAGGAACCCAGTGGAATATTCTTCTCCTTGGGAAATGTCCCACTTTTTCTCTTTTTAATATTTCTTGGACAATAACAGATAGATAAAAACAGCAACATGGAAACAGGTCTGTTTTTAAATTTTATTACTTTGTAAAAATCTTTTTTTTTCCCTTTCCCTCTCCTGTTCCTTTCTTCCATTGGACATCAGTAAAAAAAAAAAAAAGGTTTTTTAACATCACAAAACGGATTTGGCTCTAAATGGAGAAACAGTACCGAAATAAAGTGAAACAAAAAAAAAAATAACAAAACAAAACAGAAACTCAAAAGGACAAACAAAAAACCCTAAAAGAAACCCTCAAGTTTGGTCTCGGGGGCTCACAATATCACGACAGGAAGTGCCAACTAGAGCCCCATGCAAGTGGCTCCTTAGGACGACACAGGAGACCGCAAAGGACGTCTTGTTCATTGAACACAGCAAGGGTGACACTGGGTAACTTTTTAAATACAGTACATGGTGCGCTGGGCCCAAGCGACCCGACGCAAATCTCTCATGGAGACTGGAGCCAAGCACTGGCTGTTTATAAAAATATTGTGTTGCTACAAAAGTATAAATTAATGCTACCGGTATTAAGAAATATTAAACACATAAAACTTATAAGGATTAAGAAAAATATTCATTAATACCTGTAGAAAAACTCTGGCCTAAAAAAGATATTTTATTTTTTTTGAGTGTGTTTGTTTTTTTCTGTACATTTTTTTCTTTGTGTTTTTTTGTGTTTTTTTTTTTTTTGGATTTTTTTTTTTTTTATTTTTAAGATGACTTGAGTTTCTTGCACTCGAAGAGAGCGACACGGCTGTGCCTGTGGTATTGCCTAGAACGCCTTACTACTGAGAAAGGGCGGACGGGGAGCACGCACGCAGGATCCGAGAGAGAGGTGTGGGACAGAGAGGGGCACCAAGGCGTTCTCAAAATTTTTTTTTTTACCTGATGTGGAAGAATCACTGACATGAGGTGTGAGGTGGTGGCAAGGATAGAGAGGGACAGAAACGGGCAAGGGAGAAAAACAATGGGTCATAACTGACAATTTTAAAAAATATCTCTGCTTCGGGGTGGTTGTACAAAATGAATTTCCTGATGCTTGGGAGCTGCATGGCTCAGGAGATGCTGCCCATAGTTGGTGGCAGTTCTGTGACCCCCTGTACTCTCTGGCCCCCAGGTCCCTCTCCTTCCTGGCTGGCCAGTCCCTGCACCCACTTACTACCTGGAAGTCGACTGTCATAGGGGACAGAAGGGAAGGTCCTGGGCACTGGAAATGGGCTGGCACCTGGATTTGGGGAGGAGACTCTCCTGGCTGGTTGCAGGCCCCCCGGTCTTTGACCCTCTGGGCTTCAGGAAGCTCCATGGGCTCCCAGGACCCTGAGGTTGAGGGCACACAGGGCTGTGCCCCTTTAAGGAACTTTGGTTCAGAGTCTCAAGATGCCCAGCATGGGTGTGTCCTGGTGCTTATGCCCAACTGCAACCCCAGCATAGCCTTCTGCAACCCATGGTTGTGGCCTGGGTGACCATCCTCACCCTCATCAAAGGCTGGGGCAGGTGCCTGTCAGAGCAAAAGCCACAGGCATCCTGCAAGGAAAGGCAGCTGTCTTCCCACCACCCTCCTCAAACCCAGAGAAGAGGAAGGACCGAATCTTCCTGATTTTTCATAAGGAAGAAGATGGAAGAGGTCAAACACCATCTCATTGGTTTGCCATAACTGGCCTAGCAAACAGCCACAGTGACTGGATATGAATGCTTCCCAGTCCACCAGCTGTGCTGACAGGAGTACCTCCATTTGCTATCCTCAGGGGGGCAGCGAGAGCCTTTTGGTTCCATCTAAACCAGCACGTAGGGCATCTTGGGGTCACAGGTGTCGCTGCTGTTCCCAAGGCAACAGCCTGGTAAGCGCCTGATCCAGATCCATCCAGCTCGGCAGATGTGTGAGTGTGTACCGCTTCTTGCCTCAGAGAGCTCAGCCATGGCAGAGGCAATATTCAAATCTTTTTGGGTCATCTGCTGGGACTGGCCTTCTCTGTGTGCTCTTGGGCTCCATCATCCCAGTCTTCATGGAGAAATTATGCTGGACCTCAACATCTCTACAAGTGTCTGTATTTTAAGGATCCTGATTCTGGGTCGAAGCAGGTGGCCCTATAAGCACAGGCGACCCAGAAAGGTAGATGTGGAACTTCACAGAAGAAAGCATGCCTCGTGGAGTATTTTTTTTGTGTGGTGTTTCTTGAAAGTGCAGAAGAGGAAGGACAAGGACTCTCTGGGCACCTTTCCCTTCTCAGCCTTGTCACGGGCCATGGCCCCCTCATCAAAGCACTGCAGTCCCCTTTTCCAGTCAAGAACATAGCCTCCAAAACTAACTGGGACGCTGTCAGGTGGGTTGGTAAGAAGCAGGCTCCTTAGGTGGAGGTGGGCTGTTTCCTGCCATACATGCCCCTAATAAACTGCAGGTGTCACGGGGTTCCTGGTCTTTGCTTCCTGGCACTGTATGTCAGCAGCAGGAGATAGTTCTGGAGAAGAGTGTGGTGGGATAAGAATACCAAGCAGGAGGTGGGACTAATAATTCATTCTTGGAGGAGAGGAGATCACCCCCTGCACTCAACTCTCCATATTTGAGGGACCACCTATATGGTTGTCAGATTGAGTTTAGGTGCTGATGTCAAACCCTTTGGAAAGCCCCCATCCACACCAAAGGAGGTGTGTGAAAGAAAACAAAGGCCACTGAGGGCTGGAGTGCACATGGCTTGAATGCATTATAGCAAAGACAGCGGGAGGGGGGTAGATTATGCTAAAGCAGAATATGGCAGAAATGACTCAACTCTCCAGTCCTTCCGATCCCAAGGGCTTGAGGTGAAAGTCCCTGTAGTGGTCACACAGACAGGAAGAAGATAAAAAACACCAATAAAACCCATTACCCTCTGAAAGTCATATGAAGATCAACATTAGGTTGGGTGCTGACATACACCAGAAGAGCTTTTCTCAATCCTTTGGCTGAACTAGAATTTGGATGAGGTGGATATTGCTGGAAATAAGGGGGGCAGTCGCTGGACCTGTGCAATCTTTGGGTTTTATTCAGCTGTTTGCATTCAGCTGAGTTTGCTTGAGAGGGGTGCCGGTAAGGGAGGGTGGTGTGGCACAGCCTTTCCTGTTGGTGATGCTAGTTTCTGGGGACCCGGAGAGAGAAGTGATGAGTTGCCCTACCATCATGCTATCTCTTGTCCTTATTCCAACTACAGTGACTGTGGCCACACTCCAAGGTTAAAGTTGACATGAGGAGGAAGAACAGAACAGGAAGTGATACCTTAAGAATACTGTATGCCTGGATGATGGGCCCTGATGGCACTGCATACAGATGAAAGGTTTGATTCTACCATTCCAAAAGGGCACAGCTGCACACACCCCAACAATAGCAGCTCCACAACCACCACCCTCCTGAGGCTCACTTTAAGCTTTGGCTCAAGGTCCGCTATCAGAAGCCATCAGTGCTTGAGGCTTCTTCTGCCAAAATAATACAGAGCACCAACTCTTCTAGAACATCCCCTCTCACCAAGGCTCTTGTATTCCTCAGAAAGGAGCAGCAGCTAACCATCATGACTGTCCAGATTCTCCTCTACCCCACCTCCATGTGGATGGTGGTGATAGGAGGTGATAGGAGTCCACTGGAGCAGGTGTGGAGAAAACACTTAGCACCTTTCCAGGACCAGAAACAGCAGGTGATTCCTGAGACTTAGGCTTGCCAGAGAGAAGGTGGGTGTCAACTGCTTGTTGCATTTCAGGGTCCAAAACTCACCAGGGGGTGGGGAAGCTGGGCTGGTTGTCTCAGAGGGAGCAGGTTGGTGCTCCTCCAGAGATCGTGTTTTCATCCACGATGCCTTCAGCACCCCCACTTCCCCATTGGTCCAGCAGGGAGGCTTTGTACAGTGCTTCTTGTAGTCGAGGTATCTTGCAATTAAGTTTTGCTTTCTCACCAGGAAGGGATAGAGCTGACATGGCCAAGTCTGTGGCTTTGTGAACAGTATCCTCGAGCAACCCAGCTTTCAGCATGGCTGTGGCAAAGAGGTGTGCATGTTTGTGTGTGTGGAAGGAGGAGATGGGGACCACAGCACTTCATTTCTAAGAGGTGGGTATGAATGCAAACACTTGATGCTGACGAAACCTCATCTTCTGAGGGCAACACTGCATCCTGCACCCTCCAACTGGTATCTGGATTGTGTACAACTTTCATTTCTCGTGGCTGGGGCAGCCAGTGAGAAGAAGATCCTGCTAACCTATTTCACAGTGTCCAGTTACAACATATTTTAATGCCACCCCACCCACAAGATGGCAATCCTTGGGCCCACAGGGCCCTATAGCCAGCACTGTCCTGGAAAAATGGCGAGGCTTGCAAAGGGGATACCCAGGGTAATGGGAACAACTGAGGCCCTGGGCTCCTGGGGAGGGAGGGGTGAGGTGGGATGATGGCCGTGATGTGTGAGTAGTGTAATACACTCTGGGTTTAGAAGTCGTAGACATTGGCTGTGCCAAACGCAGTGGGCCAAGAGGGCAGGTGCCGGCTTACATTCAGAGGGACTCGAGGCCAAGCATTTCCAGTGGCCTCTCCCCATTGAGGCCTTTCGGAAACCTGTGACTCCACCCCCTCTCCCGGAATCCCAAGGGCACAGCCAAGGTCACAACCAAGTCTTGGTTCTGGGACACAGGAGAACAGAACTGAACAGGGAAGGCTGATCCAAACCATGGAGCACTCGACATGCCTCTGAGATGAGCTAGTTTACAGTGTGACTTGAGGAACAATAAACAAAGGGCGGAAAAACTAAACCAAAACAAACAAACCAAAAGATAAAATAAAATAAAATAACCCAAACCCAAGCAAACTCCAAAACATTAAGTTACAGACATTCAGTGCCTCCTCACAGTCTCAATCAGATTGGAAAACAAAAGTTTGAAAAAACAAAAACAAAAACAAAACTACTAACACATTAGGCGAAAAATAATAGGAGTGGAGACAGTTACTCTATATAGACTTCTTGTGGGGTGGGGGGTAGTCTTTTCATTTTTTCTTAGATTAAAAAGCAAAAATTAGATTAAAAAGTCGGCTTTATGCTTCCAGAGTCTCCTTTTCCTGGTGGGTGGGGGAGCTAGATAGGTGTGTGTCTAGTAAGGCGACTGCCCCCCAAGCACCCCAGGGGTGCAGAGGACAGCAGCTCAATGCCCTGAAGGTGAACGAGAACAAAGTCCAGTGCAGAAAACTGTCCTTCGGATGCAGTCTGGAGAATCCTAGGCAGAGCAGCTGGGTTGATGGTGGTGGTGGTGGTGGTGGGGTCAGTCAGGTTGGAAGGGATTTGGGGTGGTAGGTGGGTGGGTGTTGAGGATATGGGCCCAAAGGACAGAGGATGGAGATCAAGTCACTTCAGATCGCAGCTGCCTGAACATCTGACGACATCGGCTCTCTAACAATCTGCACACCTGAAACAGTCTTTTAGTTTTGTTTAAAGTCCCCTTCTGAGAAACAGAGGCGAGGAGTCTTCCTTCCCTCTTTGCCCAGCACTCATCTTTTTCCTGACACTCCCAGAGTCATGCACATGTCCCTGCGGGAAGAACGCATGCGCACGCAGCGGGAGGAAGTGAGTGCGCCTGCGCGCGTGCGTGTGCGCCTGCGCAGTGCCTGTGTACGGGCATGGGCACCTGCGCGGCGCATGCGTACCAACCACGACCGGGCCTGGAGAGGCCTAAGCTCAACATGGCCGCCCCCAGGCGGCATGCACACACACACGCATACTGAGAAAAAAAGCACTTAAGTTTCCAGGGGGGGCATTTAGAATGAGGTCCACAGTGTTTAGAACTTAGAAATTCCTTTTCTTGGTTTGCAACAGTGTTGAGATTTATTATCTTTTGTCTATTTTTTTGTCTTTTTCCATTTTCCCCTAAAGATGCTCATCTCTCTCTTCTTTCCATATTTTTGTTTTGCCTTTTTTTCTTTTGTTTCCACTTTCCCTTCCCTTGCAAAGTCTTTTTAAAGCATGTTGGATTTCAGAAACATGAGTTTGTTCATGTCTTCGGGACTGAGAAGCCTCCTCCTCTTGATGAGGAGGGCTTGCTCACACATATTTACACACCCACTTCGGGCCCCCACGGCTGGGACTGCCAGGAGCCAGAAAGCGAGCTTGGCGAGTTTTGTGTGCTTTTGGGTCACGCAGGACCAGTACTGGAAGAGATCAGGGGTGGCCTGGAAGAGGGGCTCCTGCAGGTAGTCATACACCTCATTCTTCCCCAGCTGATCATCGTCCTGAGCTGCTGTGGGGTTGTCCCCACACGAAGCCGAGCGGGGTTTCTTGGCAGTGGGTTCAAAATCGGCCTCCTCGCTCCAGGAGTCTTTGACTTCGTTGATGAGCTCGCAGACGTTGCCTATGATCTCCTCATGCTGGTAGGGAGGCACAGGCCGCAGCTTCTGCTGGGGGTCCAGGATCATGGCCACCTTGTGAGCTGGATGCACCTTGAAGTTCTCCTTCAACGCCTCGAGGAACAGGTGGCACAGCTTGCTGACCGTGCCAGCATCGTTGGCCTTGGCCGTGAACAGCTTCTCCAGCCGGACGTAGGTGGGCAGCACCAGCTGGAGTGTGGGTTGGCTCTCGTTGCTCAACTCGATGACCGCCTGCTTCACCGGAGTCAGGATGGCAGCCAAGTTGCTGAGCAGGTGCTTGTTGAGGCTCTGGATGAGGTTCATCTTCTTGGCACGGCTGTAGAACTCGCAGATCTGCTCGTAGCGCTCATGCACCAACAGCAGCGAGTCTGTCACTGAGTTCCAGCAAGGGGGTGGTGAGGTCTCCTCCAGGGACCCAAAGGTCTCCTTGGCCAGGCCTGTGGAGCCCGCCAGGTCCTCGCAGACATTGAGCAGCTCGATGACCTCATGCATGCTGCGGGCCTGCAGCGTCCGCTTGCTCAGCACACTCTGCACCACTGAGTTCAAGGCACAGGCCGAGCATCGGAGGCACATGCCAGCCTTGGAGAAGGCCGAGGTGCTCACCCGGCAGTCGGTCACGTACACGGTCCTGATCTCCGACATGACAAACTCCGACAGCACGTTCTGTACCCAGTGGTGCACCAGGTCGCCGCTGTCACGAATGTCAGCCCCCTTCACGCCCAGCACGTAGCTCTTGATGTGGTTGCCCTCGGCCTGGTAGGCCGTGAGGATATAGCAGGAGTCGGGGCCCACACTCTGCGAGTGGCAGGTGACGCCGATGCCCAAGCAAGCGTTGCTGCCCAAGGCACACGTCACTTTTACCTTCACCTGGTTGTACATGCGAGGCAGTTGCTTGAGTGCCAGCGTGTTGAAGTTGCCCAGGATCTCGGTGACGGAGAAGGCCCCATAACGGGCACCGCTGTCCACCAGTGTCTGGGCCAGCTTCAGGAACTCTTTGCCACTCACCACGCTCAGGGCACCTAGGTCGGCAGCACACATGACCCGTAATAACCTCTCGGCAATGTTCTGTCGCTCCTTCTCGGGGATGGTGCTGTTGAATGTCAGACAGCCTGCAGAGGCTGGCAGAAAGACAGGGAGTGAGTGAGGAGGGGTGAGAGAGATAGACAGAAGAGACAGAGACATAGGGTGAGTAGGTGAGAGAGGAAAAATGCTTAAGCCTGCTGGTCTGCAGGCATTTCCCACTCAAGTCTAGATTTCTTTTCTTTTTTTTTTCAATGGGGGAACACCTGGTGCTGCTTAGGGGTTACCCCTGGCTCTGTACTCAGAAATCACTCTTGGCTAGAGGGACCATATTGGACACTGGGAATCGAACCAGGTCTGTCCTGGGTCTGCTGTGTGCAAGGCAAATGCCCTACCGCTGTGCTATGGCTCTTAACTCACATGTCTAGATTTCATCTCGCATACTCAAGGGGGTGCTCTCATGGGAGCAGAGTTGTGTGATGTATGAGTGTCGCAGATAGCAGCATTAGGATGTGGCTTGTGTGCCAAATATTAGCCTCTGCGTGTGCCACTTGTCTGTATCAACCTTTGCTAGAACTCTTCCACAATATAGGAGCTGACATTATTAGAGGGCATGCTGGTGAGGCAGTACATGGCCACTGTGGAAGGAGGGAACAGTGCCAGGAGTGTATTCTCTAGTCACAGACACACAGCCTCTCCTACAGCCTCTTTCTCTTATCCAGAGATGTCCCAAATCTCACCTGTGGATTTCTAGGGAACTTCAGTGATTGGTCTTGCACTGTGCATGAATGTGTTGGTGCATTAGTGGTGATGAATGGCAAAACCTGCCAAACACTGGAGCTAGGCGGTTACTGGGGCCAGCTGCTGTCCTTTGGGGCTATGTCTGGGGGAGACCTACTGTTGTTGGTGCTGTTCCTCTGAGCCTGGGGTTTCCACTTCTCTTCCACAACAGCGGGTGGTGATCGGGACTGGTTGGATGCAATGTTGTTTTCGTTGTCTGCTGCGGGAACAAAAAGGGACAGTGTGTGACCCAGAGAGCCAGAGGGATACGAGATGAGAACCAGAGCAAGGCAGCGGCAGGACAGTGCCACCTCTGAGGCTTGGAGCTGGGTTCAAATTCTGGCTCTTCCTCAGGCCCCTCTATCTTGTGCTCGAAGAGTTTTATTTTTATCATCTCATCATGAGGAAATTAAAGGGGGCACATGGAGGTAGCACCAGATGAGATGGGAAGCAGAATCAGGGTGGAACTCCGTGACCACACGGAGGAGGTGCTTAGGGAACAAGGACTGGAGTGTACCCCAGCCTACTAGCTCTTAAATAGGACAGCGGGTGTCGCTATTCCCCAAGTGTATACATTCAAGTGTGTCTTTCCGTCCTTTTAACATTTTTTGTTTCACAAGAGAATTAACTAAACAGAGTCAAAGCTGAGAAAAGAGCCCAGGACATTCTCAGTGCCATCAAGTCAGTGGTAAAGAGGAGACAAGAAGAAAGGAGATACCTGGGATCACTGGAAACTCAGGCAAAGGAGACATCACTCGAGACTTTTCCAGATATTTCCCTGATTTCTGCAGGGTCATATCCTATGGTGTGGGGTTAGGGGCAGGTTCTTCCTAGTGATGTTTGGCCCAGTGATTTAGGGGTTGACTGTCTCTTTTATGCTTGGCCTAGTGATATTCAGGGGACACTGTGGTGACATTTGGTGGTATGGGGGGTGGTCATACAGCGCCAGCAATCCAACTCAGGGGTTTGACAATGCTAGGCCAGGGCCTCTCCCACTTAAGCCATATTCCTGGACCAACGTCCCTAATTATTAACTTGCAAGTATGCAACTGCATTAGTTATAAATAACCCAGATATTCACTTAGCCTCTATTCATAGCTATTTCTTGACATTTTATTTATTTACTTTGACCACACCTGGCAGTGTGCTCAGGGCTTATTCCTGGCTCTTTCTTTCTCAGGGATCACTCTTGGTGGGCTCTGGGGACCAGGCATGTGTGGCGCTGAGGAACTGATCCCAGGCCAGCTACGTGCAGGGCAAATGTCCTACTGGCTGTACTATGACTCCAGCCCCTTCCCTGACATTTTAATGTACCCCTTTCTGTGTGAGTTCTGTGTGTGTTGACACACACTCTATCGACTTGGTTTTACCCAAGTATTGAGATTGGGGACTTTCAGTTTTTTGGCTTAGCCACTGCCTCATGGTCAAATGCTCCCCTGACTTTTCAGGTCGCATGTGGGTTTATCCCTAAGATTGTATTACCTGGCGTGAATGTACAGCTCAGTATGAGTAGGCAGTGCCTTTGGAGCTTCCAGAAAAGAGCCTTCCACAGCATCTATAAGTTTTACTTATCAGACTAGTTAGAAAATTTTGAGGCATAGACTGGAAGATGCAACCACCAGGAATGCGGTGATGGAGAACACAGTAATGGGGAAATGGTTAAGACCATGAAAAGCAAGTCTGAATCATGACATTTAAAAAATATTTTAGGGACTGGAGAGATAGCATGGAGATAAGGCATTTGCCTTGCATGCAGAAGGATGGTGGTTCGAATCCCGGCATCCCATATGGTCCCCCGAGCCTGCCAGGAGCTAATTTTGAGCGCAGAGCCAGGAGGAACCCCTGAGGACTGCCAGGTATGATCAAAAACCAATACAAAAGAAAAAATTAAATAATATTTTAAAATGAATGGCTGAGCCCAATAATGACAAACATTTGCATCAGAGTTGACGGGGTAAAAGGATATTTGCTTCCACTCGTGGGGTGGGTGGTGTGGGGTGTATGGCAATGATCTACCAGATACAAACTGCAGATCATGATGGGGATGAGGTGCCATCCAGAAAGAAACTCGGCTGCTCCAGTTCTGTGACTTACCCTGTCCTCGTCAAATGCCTAGAGACAGTTCTCAGGCTGTGGGAGATGGACTGTGAACTGAGATGTGGTGGCTAGTGGTCCTAATGATTTGGAAGGACTCAGATCAAAGTTTTGGGAAGCCAAAGGTGCCAACAGTTTATAAGAAAACGTCGACTGGGAGAAATTTCCACAAGGGAATGCATTGGGAACTCATACTCAATGACTGAATACCAAGTTGCTCTATGCAGTATCAAACTATACATGGGGGATGGGGAAAGTGCCTCTAGGAAACAGGAAATAGAGAAATCTCAGGGCTCCACTATGGTTGGCCACCATCTGTCTATTCTCTCCCTGAACAGAGAGACCTCAATGCTTAAGCACTGCGTGGAGATCTCTTCCTCTGGGGCTAATTAACTCTAGATAAAGGCTTACACTAGATCTGCCCTAATACTAAGTTAATGAAGGGAGTGAGGCTCTCTCCTGCACAAGACTGACCTGGGTTTGATCCCTAGCATCCCATATTGCTCCCTGAGCATCACTAGGAGTAAGCCCTGAATTCCACTGGGTATGGCTGAAAACAAAACCAAAGAATACAGTTGCTGGAAAGACACCCCCCCCCCAAAAGTATCTGGGGCCATACAGGTAAGTAAAAACTGAGCGAGGACATATCTGACACTCTTAGAAAATAGCAGAAAATGTAGCAGTGGACAATATGCAATTTATGATGTCAAAAATCCAATGGAAAAGTACTAGGCATTGAGGTGGTAGAAAGAATTATGACCAAGCGAAGAAGACAGCGGAACAATAGCTAAAAAGACACTTAAAACAATTGTAAATATCATTGACTTGCTCACAGTATGAAACGAATGATAAATATCATTAAAAGAGAAGTGGGTGACAAAAATTAAAATACGGGGCCGGGCGGTGGCGCTAAAGGTAAGGTGCTTGCCTTGTCTGCGCTAGCCTTGGAGGACGGACCGCGGTTCGATCCCCCGGTGTCCCATATGGTCCCCCAAGCCAGGAGCAACTTCTGAGCACATAGCCAGGAGTAACCCCCTGAGCATTACCGGGTGTGGCCCAAAAATAAAAAACAAACAAACAAACAAACAAAAAACAAAAAAAAACAAAAATTAAAATACTAACCAAACCCAGAGAAGCTTCTAGGTAACAAAGTACTGCATCGGGCCTGAGAACAACTGAGATGTAGAACACCTGCCTTGTGCTGGGAGGTCTCCAGTTCGATTCTCAGCGCCATACCATATGCGAAAAATGCAATCCAGTGCCAAAACAAAAGTCTGGGCTCTTTGGTGCTAACCAAAGTGTGTGTGAGGACAGCGACCAATGAATACAACCCTCAGCAAATGTGCACAAACACAGAAGCCAACAGTGCGATCCCCAGTGAGCAATACAACCGAGAGTGCAGGCAGCATCCGGTTATTAGAGCAACACAAATGAGTGAAAGGAAGGGGAATAAAAATACACATCAGAATGAACAGGAGTAGGGCTGGAGAGATAGTATAGAGGTAAAGCACTTGTCATACAAGCAGCTGCTTTAGTAGACCTTGGTTTCATACCTATAAACAATCAGTTCACTGAGGACCACCAGAGGTCTCCCTAGGGCAAAGGGTGAGGAATAGCCCCTGAGCACTGATGAACATGGCCCAAGCCTGTCCCTCTCCTGCCACACACACACACACACACACACACACACTCGCAATATATTTATTGATATATGAGATTTATGGGGTAAAAATTTATGGGAATAAGTATGGGATAAAAGCACTTTAGGTGCTATAAGGAAGACAATAATAGAACCTGGGTAAACAGCAGAAGACCTATCAACTATTCAACATCAAAAACAGAGACATTGAGGGACTGGAGCAATAGCACAGTGGGTAGGGTGTTTGCCTTGAACACAGCCTGGGATCGATCCCCAGAATCCCATATGGTCCCCTGAGCCTGCCAGGAATGATTTCTGAGTGTAGGGCCAGGAGTAACCCTTGAGCACTGCCTGGTGTCGCCAAAATTCACCATCACAACAACAACAAAATCAAATAAGCAAAAAAACAAAAACAAAAACAAAAACAAAAAAACAGAAAAGTCAAAAGTAAATGAATGGAGTATGAACAACATTCAGAGGTTAACATACATATAATGGGGAAAAAGTAGAAAAAAAATAGAAGAAATGGCCAAAATGTTATCATATGAAGACCTTAAAGTCAAATTCAAAAAAGTTCAATCGGCTTCCAGCAGAATAAACATCAAGAAAACACTATCAAGGCTTAATAGTGTTGCCATCAAATTGTTGAGAATCAGTGAAAACACAATGTCTTCAAAGCTGTCACAGAAATGGGAGAGTTCTGTACAGATAGATGAATAAGTGCAAGAATGACAACTGATTTATTTTCAGAAATTATGCAACTCAGCAGGCAACAGAATTAAGTACTAAAATATCAACCTCAAATTCTAAATTGAGTAATAACATCTTTCACACACGAAGATAAAAATAAGGCAAGAAAGGGGTCAGAGATATAGTACAGAAATTAAGGTTTTTGTCTTGCATATGATGTGGTGGTTGTAAAGTTGGTTTAAGTTCTTGGCACCATATAATTCTCAGATTACTCCTATTAGTTACTTCTGATCACAGAGCAGCTACATCCCCTGAGCACTGTCAGGTGCATCCCCAAAGCACAAGAATAAGTATATTTAAAAAAAGAATAAATACATACATCAACAAGTAATAAATATACAAGAACCAAAATAAATAAATAAATAAATAAATAAATAAATAAATAAAACCTTTAACTAAAGAAATGTAAAAGGAAGTTCTTCGGTTTTAAGAAAAATGACATCAAATTAGAACCTGGAGCTATAGAAAGAGAAGTGCTTAAAATACATGATGGATTAGATATATACATTTTTGGTTTTTGTTTTTGGGCCACACCCGGTGGTGCTCAGAGGTTACTCCTGGCTGTCTGCTCAGAAATAGCTCCTGGCAGGCACGGGGGACCATATGGGACACCAGGATTCAAACCAACCACCTTAGGTCCTGGATCAGCTGCTTTCAAGGCAAACACTGCTGTGCTATCTCTCCGGGCCCGGATTATATATTTTTTAAAATTCCCCTTTATTGGGGCTGGAGTGTTGGTGCAGCAGCAGGGCATTTGCCTTGCACACAGTTGACCTGGGATGAACTGTGGATCGATCCCCTGGTGTATTATATGGTCTTCCAAGCCAGGAGTGATTTCTGAGCACATAACTAGGAGTAACCCCTGAGCATCACTAGGTATGGCCCGAAAAACAAAATGAAAAAATATTCGCCTTTATTTTATATCTCTCCAAAAGATAACTGACTTTTCTGGTCAGGGATGTGGCTTAATGTATAGCTTTAAATGACTGAGGGCTCAATCCTATGTAGGAAGAGGGAAGAAGGGAGAAAAGAAAGAAGGGAGAAAAGAAAGAAGGAAGAAAAGAAGAGAAGGATGGAGGGAAGGGGGAAGGAAGGAGAACAAAAGCCTGACCTTAATGAAAAATAATGCACTGTGGAACTAATAACTATAGCACTAATCTATATGACATATATAAGAATGAGAAATAAATGCCATTGTTGAAAGTTTCTCATACAATATGGAAAGTAAGCTAACATTACTGGAAGGCAGAATTTGATGTTAGAAAATATACTTTAAGTCCCATCTAAAGTACAAACAATAAAAAAATAGTGAAAAAATAATTGAAAGGACCTTAAAGGATTTTTTAAAAAACTGCTCAATCCAAAATACAGCGGGAAGGTTAGAAGAGAAACAGAACAAAACAGACAATAAGCAAAGCAAAACAAGATTTAAAGCAACAATGCTACGATTACTCTAAATGTAACATATTCTAAGTGAAGGTCAAAGACTGTCACCCTAAATAAAAGGACACAAAATATGCTGTCTGTAAAAATTAGTACTTAAATATAAAAATAGAGGTAGGCTAAAAGCAAATGGCTGAATAAGTAAAGAAAACTGGAGTAACACGGGCTGTTTTATAGCAAAAATAGACCTCATAATGAGAAAAACTCCAGGAATAGCAAAAGATTCTGCAGTGGTCAGATTAGCAAGAATATACATTCATCTGAAATATGTACATATGAAATATATCCCACATATACATGTGGGATAATATATGTACACACATCACATGTGTGTGTGTGTGTGTGTGTGTATATATATATATGATCCTACAAGATCAAAACACATGAAGCAAACAATTACACCTGGAGATCTTATTTGTCTTCTCTCAGTAACCATTGTTGTGTATGTAAACATTTTAATGGGATTATTATGTTACTGACCCTACCCTGATCGGTTATTGTGCCCTACCCTAGGATGTGACCTGGCATTCTGCTTCCACCCTAGGGTGGTACCTGATTCTGCTCCCACCATTGGGTGGTACCTAATTCTGGGGCATAAAAGCAAGGATCTGTGGAAGGCGAGAGGCTTTTTTCCTGTGGCCTATTCTTAGGACTTTTGGCTTCGGCCTCTTCATGGAATAAAGAGCTGTTTTCTTTGGAAGCTTGACTGCCTGTTGGCTTTCTTCCCACCGCATTCACCTCAGAACCACCGACTGAACAGGGTAACAGACGCGTGGTCCGAGCTGGAGGAGAAAGGCCTCATCCTCCATCCCTCCATCAGTCAACCTCTTCAGGGGCTGACTTGCAACAACCATTATTTAAGAAAAGAAGGGAAGGCGACTGAATAGACAATATAGGTAATATCAGTCAAATGTAAATAAAGTTTCCCCAAAAAGGAGGGCATGAAAATTTTGAAATCCCACAAAATTTTTTGATCATATTTAAATTCAGTTGGAAGATTCTTGGAAAAATTGCAACTATTTGAATATAAACATTATACTTGTAAAATAACTTTTACAACAAAAAATCCTAAAGGAAAGTCGGAAATGTTTTCATGGAAATAAAACAACATGCATTTCAAAATTTGGGGGATACATGCAAAGCAGGGCTTATTCATATCATTAGTTATATTAGGAAAAAAGGGAGAGAGCTTCCACCTTAATAATGCTAGAGAACAGTAAGTTGAACTTGAAGAAAAAGGGAATTGAACAGATAAATGCAGAAGTGAATGGAACAGTAAACAGAATAGAGAAAAATATCAGTGACACGATAGCTGATTCATTATTTACAAAAATATCAATAAAGTTGATAAACTTCAAGTATTTTTTAAAAAATCAGGAAAACATTTGATATTAAAAGGAGTACACAAATTATATCTATTTAATGAATGAGGGGGCCATCATTACAGTTGCAACAGATATAGAAAACAACTGGAAATTCTTATGAACAATACTGTCAATACATTACACGATTTAAATAAGATTGTGAAAAGCATGAAGTGTAAAAATAAAGTTCAAACTAAATAGGCAGACTAAAATTGTTTCAAAAATTTAAAAACATTAAGTTGAGAGTTTTCCTCTTACAAAGAGAACTCACTTATCAGTGAGCTTGACCAAATATTAAAGGAATAAATTTAACACAAAAATAAATTTAATATTCTATTCACATCCTTTTAAAAAACAGAGGCAAGAATATCATGCTCATTTATGAGTCTGACATTACCTCAATCCAAACTAGAACAAAACATTATAAGAAATAAGAAATTCAATTTCTCATACACACATGCAAAAAAACACTTTAAAAATTGGAGGCAGATCAAAGGAATGGAGCACATGCTTTGCCTATGTGAAATCCCAAGTTTGATCCCTGGCAATATATATACCCATCAGTACTAGGGATGATTCTGCCAGATCTGATAAGTACTGTAATAGTAGGCTAAGCATAATCAGGAATGAGTCTGGGTCCTCATGGATTACTAGAAAGAGCACTCCTTCAAAATATTAACCAACTACCAACTAAGCTATAATGTATAAAGAGTTACAACATGGTTATGTCAAGTTTATACCAGAAATATAACTTGGGATTAATAAGAAAATCAATCAGTATAATTCTATTTAATGTTAAGGCAAAGACAAAAATGATCTCCATATATGTAAAAGCATATTAATATGTGAAAAAAATTCACACTGACTCAAGATACAATTCTCATTAAACTTGGAAGAGGGAAAAACTGGGTTAAGAGACAGCACAGTTGGTAAAATGCTTGCCTTGCATATGCCTGAACTAGCTAAAATCCTTGGTTGTAAGGTATCCCTGCCCCCAACTTCCTGTTTCCCTAACCTCTTCGTTTTGGATGGTTAGACCCACCGACACCTGGAATGGGCAGGGGAATCTTGAATAAAGTATAATAAAGTTTGGTTGGGGGAAAAGGAGCAAGGAACCAAAGGGAGAAAGCCAGAAGAGTGTCAAGAAAAGCTGTTGGTAAAGGAAAGCAGAGCAGAAAGGCACATGTAGAGAAAAGGCTAGAAAAAAAAGCTAGCTGACTCCAATGAAACTTTAACTGAGTCCTTGTGAATTAATCTCTCCGCTGCTACCCTGCAATCTTCACACCTGTCCGCTAAAGGGGTTATAGGTGCCGTGCCCAGGGAGACCTCACACAAACACGTGGACTTTAGACATTATATTTTATATTAAAACAACAATTGGTGGGGCCAGAGTGGTGGTGCAGTGGTAAGGAGTTTGCCTTGCATGTGTCTGACCTAGGATGGGCATCGGTTTGATCCCCCATGTCCCATATGGTCCCCCAAGTCAGGATCGATTTCTGAGTGCATAGCCAGGAGGAACCCCTGAGCATCACAGGGTGTGGCCCAAAAACAAAACAAAAAAAAGGGCCCGGAGAGATAGCACAGCGGCGTTTGCCTTGCAAGCAGCCGATCCAGGACCAAAGGTGGTTGGTTCGAATCCCTGTGTCCCATATGGTCCCCCGTGCCTGCCAGGAGCTATTTCTGAGCAGACAGCCAGGAGTAACCCCTGAGCACCGCTGGGTGTGGCCCAAACCCCCCCCTCCAAAAAAAATAATAATAAAAGAGCTGGGTAGAAAAAAGTTCTAAAACTTCTAGAAAAAAGCTGCATTACACAGTCAGGCAAAGAAAATAAAGGACATCAAATTAAAACATTAAAAGCAAAATCACCCATATTTCTCGGTGACATGATGATTGTACAGAAAAGCTATTAAATCCATATACACACAAATAGTATTTTGTTTGTTTGTTTGTTTTGATTTTTGGTGTCTTATCTGGCTGTGTGGAAGGCTTATTCTTGGCTCTGCACTCAGGGATCACTCCAGATGGAGCTCAGGAGACCATATAAGATGCCAGGGATAGAACCTTGGTTGGCCGTGTACAAGTACCTTAGCTGCTGTACTATCTCTGTCATCCCTCCTCGACAACCATTTTCCAAAACAAAAACATTAAAACTAAAAATGAGTTCATCAAGGCTGCAGAATACAGGTCAACACTATAGAAAAAAACATATCAATAAACATTGCAAACATGAAAAAATTCTATTTGTAATAGGCTTTTAAAAATGAAGAAGTTAGGAATAAAAAGTACAGGTCTAATCCTGAAAACACTGAACTACTTAAATGCAAAAACATTCTGTGATTGTAAACTAGAAGGCAATATTATTAAAATGGCAGTAACTAACCAAACTGACCTAGATTGCACATAAATCAAAGCTCTGGCAGTTTTTTTTTTTCAGTTTGATAAGTTGATTCTACAATTCACATGAAATGCAGGAAATGAAGAATTGCCAAAACTATATTGAAGAAAGAACAAAAGTTGGAAGGTTTCATGTTTCCTGATTAGATTAAAATAATCAAATAAGTGCATACTGGCATATGAAAAGATATATTGATCAATCAAACAGAATGTGGAATCCAGAAATAAACCCTTGCATTTATGGCCAAATTGTTTTTGCAGGGCACTGGGACAATTTAGTGAGGGACAGAATCATCTTTTTATCAACAATAGTGCTGGAACAACTGGATATCCACAAGCAAAAGAATGTAGTTGGGGGACTGGAGCAATAGAGCAGTGGTAGCACATTTGCCTTGAATGTAGCTGACCCAGAATGGACTTCAGTTTAATCCCCAGCGTCCCATATGGTTCCCCAAGCCAAGAGTGATTTCTGAGCGCATGGCCAGGCGTGGCCTCTGAGAGTCGCCGGGTGTGGTTCCCCCCAAAAACAAAACAAAACAAAAAGAATGTAGTTGGATCCCTACCTCATATTTCATAGGGCTAATATTAACTCAATAGATTGTAGGCACATACATGCAAGTTCCTTTAAGAAGATAATTTAATAAGTTATTGAATCTTAGGTAACATAGGGTTTGGCAAAGACTTCCTAGATCTGATGCACAAATAAAAGAAATAAAAATAAACAGACCTCATCAAAATGAAAACCACTTGTACTTCAAAGCACAATATCATGAGAATTAAAAGAGAGTCCATAGGAATAAAGCAGGCATTTACAGAGACCTTGAGACCAGAAGACATAAGAACTCTTACAACTCAGTAATACAAGCCCATGTATTACTCAGAAGGACAAGTACTTCTCCCAAAGAATGGGAGAAAGACCTGAAGAGCATTTCTCTAGCGAAGATTCTCGAACAGCAAAGAAGATAACACATAAACCATTGCTCAGTCTAAGCCACTAGAACATACATCTCCAAGCCACAGTCATATACCATTCCATGCACTCTAAGACAACCTCACAGGAGTTCGACAATAACAAAACACAAGGCCACTTGGAGCTGCACCCCTTTAGGAAAATCTGGCAGATTCTCAAATGGTTACACGGTTATGATGTGACCCTATACGTCCACTCTTGGGTATACAACCAATGGAGTGATAAAGATGCCTAAATGAGAACTTGGGTTTGAATGTTCCTATCATACTTATAAGTGCCTCAATCTGTATATAGTTGATTTACAGTTGGAGCTAAAAAGAGATGGTTCCGTGTAGTTATGTACAGTCTCTGTATTTGTGTACATGCTATTCCTATATAGCATATAAATATATCATCCCTATGTATATACAAATATCATGCCTGTAAGGTTTATTCATGTGGCTTTCACTATGTATGTATACACCCTACAACCACATCTGTAATGGATGGAGACAAAGCTGGGGTAGAGGTGGAGGTCCCTTTACATGGGACCTGGGGCCTCCAAGAAGGAGGACGTGGTGTCCCCACAGGGGACAGAAGAAGCTGTCTCTTCTCAGACTCTCTGCAGGCGTTCACCCACTTTCTAGGATGGGAAGGAAGACCTGGATGAGAGAAGTGACTGAAAGGGGCTAAAAATCAGGTCTGGATGGTCCCAAATTCTGACTGGGATCAGCCACATGCCTACTCCCCAAAGAGCCCCATTGCAAGTCATCTGTGTTCCTCAGGGTCTGTGGAAGAGGTGGCAGAGGGGACTGTTGACTGTTTCCCCTCGATGGCTTCACAGGAAGCCTGGGAGAGCACGCACAGGCTTCCAACTCCCCATGAGAGATAGAGTCCTACTTAGCCTGACTGTGACTCTGGAGCCACTATCAAGTCATGTGGCTGTTTTGTGCCTCAGTTTCCATATCTGGAAATTGTAGCAAATAGGTACCACTTATCCCAAAGGCTTTCCCAACAACATTATAAACTAACGCCACTCCTGCACCCCCATTTCTTCCTCTGAATAACAGCCTTGTGGTAAGCTCTTACCATTGCTCGTTAGCCTCATACTCCCCCCTGAACTGTCATGGGGGAGGGTTAAGACAGGAAGTTTATTAGTGGGAATTCCCCACCCCATTCAGCAGCCTCCTAATGAACCCTGCTGTCATTCCAAGCTGATCCCCCTTATCAGCGGGGGTGAACGCACAGATCATGATGCTTAATTTCTCTCTGTGGAGTCAATCCTTTAATCCCGACTCGGCCTGGCTAGGATTCTGGCTGGCTTTGCTCTGCATGGCGGGCCAGGCATTCTCAGTCAGCACTGGACCAGAACAAAGCAGTCTCTGCTTTTTGGGGCTGGGATGGTGTGTGTGTGTGGGAAACAAGTGGAGATATTTGGGGGTGCTAGGGGCCCCATTAGGCCCAGACTCAATTTGCATTTTAATGGACTGCACCCAACAGACAGAGATCAGGCAGCACAGGCATCCTGTAGCTTCCAGAAGCTGGCAAGGGGGTGGGTGAGGTGCTGGGATTTAAGACTTGATGGGACTGAGCTAAGGCTAAGAACTTCCCAGGCACAACGGGGTACACAAGTTAACTCCCCACCCCTTGCAGCCAGGTCTGAGTGCTGAAGCTGGCTTTGGGACTAAGAAAGACAAGGCATAGAAGTGAGGGGTCTTTGTGGTAGGAAAACAGACGAAAAGCAGATGCCCTTACTTTTGAGAAGGGGCTGTCCATACCTAAGGGTACACTGCTTGGAGGCATGACAGCAAGAAAATAGACTATGAACTTGCTCTGAGTTTGAGTCCATTAGAAATGAAATAGGTGCAGAGTACAAGGGCTGGAGTCCATATTTTTTATTTATTTTATTTGATTTTTGATGTTTTGGGCCAACCTGGTGACATTCAGGGGTTACTCCTGGCTATGTATTCAGAAATCGCTCCCGGCTTGGGGGACCCTATGGGTTGCCAAGGTTCGAACCACAGTCCATCCTGGGTCAGCCGCATGCAATGCAAGTGCCCTACTGCTGCACCATTGCACCAGCCCTTGGAGTCTATGCTTTTAATGTGGAAACCCTGGTTGGATCTCTAGTAGCACACAGTTCCCCATTCAGTCCCTAGCATGCTGGGAGGAGTCCTGGAGCAAGGCTCCAAGCAAGACAGCAATTACAGGCCTTCTCCAAAGACCAAGTTAATTAATGCCCAGTCTGCAGCAGACCTCAATAAGCAAAAGATAAAGCAAGGAAGCAAGGAGCCAGTGCAGTGGCCACATATCAGTAACAGAGCCTGGCCTCCATCTCCCTCAGAGAAACTATTTTTGGCATGGCTTTGGGACAGTTGGGCCAGGCCGGAAGGATGCCAGAGACCACCACACTGGGCAGGAAGTGATGTCACAGCTGACCATCAGACCGGAAGGGATGCCAAAGATACCACCTGACCAGAAACAATGGCAGAGTTACCACCATACTAGAAGTGATATCAGAAACCACCTCAAGGGTGGGAACTGATGCCAGATACCATGTCAGATTGTTATAAAAGGACAGGAAGTGATGTCAGAGATCATGCCTAGACTGGAAGTGGTGTTAGAAATACCACCGGATCAGAAGTGACATCAGAGACCACCACAAAGACTGGAAGTGGCATAAGAGACAACGTCAGACCAGAAGTGACAATAGAGACAACCACCAATACCACTTGCAGAAACAGTGAGTTACATAACAGCTACCACAGGCATCAACCCCTGTCCTCACAACTGCCCATGTCTCCTTGTCACTTTCCACACTCCAATCCTCTTCCCCTTGTAGGGAGTGGGCTTCTCCCCAGCATCTGGAGCAGAAAAGGATGAGCACCTCATTTTCTCATCTCCATGTGGGAATGAGCAGCCAAAGGAGAGGACTGAGTCTTACAGGAAGAAATATGGACCTCTGAATGGCCCTTTAAAGGCCTTTCACTCAGATTTCTACACTGGGCTGTGATGTGATTAAGAAGTGACTATTAAGCCACAGAATGCTTCTAACGTAATATTTTCTGCTATGTAAAATGATGTCTTCAGGATCCCACTAGACAGCAGGGCTTACTATACAGAGTTGGTGGCTATTAGGTTGAAAGGATAATATAGTGGAATTGATTTGCAAGCTGGGGCCTAGAATGAAAGTTTGAAGTTGGTGTGTGATCCAAGAATTGAAGGAGGAAAGGTGTATCACACCTGAGACTGCTTAGTGGTCTACATGGCTGGTCCCTGGACCCAGAGCCTAGGCAGGCTGAAGGCATGTAAGGTTCACAGGCAGAGAAAACGGGATGCTGCACCCTCCTGGCCACTCTGGGACATGCTCAGGTTTGAGGACAGGGCTTGGCATTCAGGCCTTTGTAGTGACGGTCACAGGCTGAGACCAGACAAGCAGCAGCTACTCACCAACATGTTCAATCCCATGCAATCTCCACCTCTGGATCTCCTTCCCCTCTGACTCTTTGGTGGCCTTTGCTCAGCCAGGAATCTTCTGGAAGCCTTTCAATTTCATCCACCTCCCTGAATCAGTCCCTATCAAACCTGCTGACCTGATTCTCTTACTCCCCACAAAACACAATTACCCCACCACCACCCACATTCCCATTAAGTTGCAGTGATCCTAGCAAAAGAGTGGCTTTGGGGCCGGGAGACGTGTCAAAGGGCTGGGGTACATATTGAAGTCCTGGGTTCCATCCCCAGCACCACATGGGTCCCTGGGCACCCATCCTGGGAAGCTACCCCCGAGCATCTTTAGAAGTAATGACCGAACACTATGTCCTATGGGGTATGCAGCAAAGCTGGGTGTAGTCTCCTCCCCACCCTACCAAAACATAAAGATAAAAAAAGAGTGGCACTAGGTTGTTTCTGATCATGCCTGTCTTTGTGGGGTCTACAGGGGAAGAGCGCACAGGTTTCTGGCCAGCAGGGTCCTCACCTGCATGGGACTGCATGTGCTCCAGCAGATTGTTGTAGAACTGGAACTGGATCCCACATGCACCACACGTGTAGGGCTCTGAAAGAGAGGAGCAACGGAGTTAGGGCCGGGGTGAGCTGGGGATCCAAACATGCATTGGGGGTCAGGGCTCAGGGTTCAGTCTGTCTGCACCCCTGTCACTGACTGGCATAGAGCTGCAAGAAAGGAATGCAAGAACACCATTCCCTTTGGGCTCTTGATTGAGTGCTCAGAGGGTGCCAGCTAGGTGTGTGGGTTCAGCACACAAAGATCTCAAGCTGGAGAGGGTCCAGTTTTTGGTGCTTTTTTTTTTTTTTCTCTCTTCTTGGAAGGGAAAGCACCTGAGGCCAGCCAGCTGCTCGTGTCTGAGTTGATACGGGAATGCATATACTATAGGTCACAGAGTGCAAAATGGAGCCAACAAGGCAACAGGGCAGGGGAGGAAGGGAAGGAAGACAGAGAAGAATGAGAGAAGCAGTGAGATGGGGACCTGGGCTTGGGGAAGTGGTGGGACACAGAGGGGTGGGCACTCATTCCTGCAGATCTTAAGTCCTCATGCCAACTGGAACCCTGTGAGGGGCAGAAAAAGACAGGCCCAGAAAGAAGGGCTGAAAAGAGAGAGGAAGATGGCAATGACAGGGCTTTAAAGAGGTGTCCTAAGGCTGCCCTAGTGAGCAGGAGTGGGGAACCAACGTTGGCTATTCCTGCTGAGGAGGCTCTGTCCCGTTGTCCAAACTCTTCCTTGCACTGGGGCTGGGCCCACTGTGTCCTTAGGGTTTCCAGGAGGAACTAGGCTCACACTCTGCTCCCTGGCCTGCCTCACCCTCTCCAGCCCCCACCCCAGGACCATCACTTACTCTTCAGGACAGGGAAAGGATGGGGAAGCAGGGGGCTGGCCATTTCTGCAAAAGAGAAACAGTAGGCTAAGTCCCATCCTGTGCTGGAACCCAAGGAGACCCTCCTGATTTCGGTCCTGTATTTAGTGGGGAGTCATATGGGGCTCCCAGGGGGGGGTGTTTCAGAGGTTTAGAATGTAGGGGTCTGCAGAGGCATGGGGTACTAGACAGGGCCGCCTTCCTTGGCCACTTGGCCACTCAGCTCTGAGAAACTTGGTGGTAAATTCATCTGGACAGAGAGCTGGGCAATCCTCAGTCTACCTGTCTCAGAACTTAGGGCCTGACTATTGTCTCAATGGAAAAATGGGGTCAACATGGACATCTGGAACAATAGAGGAATAGGAGAGGGGAGACACATGGGGGAGGATAGTGCTAAGCACACAGTTATCACTCAATCCGTGGTCCCACTGATGCTCTGTGTGGACTGTTGCTTCAGTGGCCGCAGAAGAGGTTGAGGGGAGCCCCACTCCCCACTCCACTCAGACCTAACTCCACAGCCTCAAGGTCCACAATGATGGTGGACCACAATGATGGTGGTAGAGAGATTGGGGCTTACACTGCCCTAGACGGAAAATGGCTATCTCTCTCTGGGGAGTTCAACCTTCATCTATAAGAAAGTGACTCCCTGCTGGACGTGGGTGATCTCAAACAGAAGGGAGAGAGAAAGAAGATGAGGATAATAAAGATTCAGGGAGACCAACATCCAACATCCTTCCTTGATTTTTTTTAACCAGTGTGCAGGAGTAAGAAAGCTAAAGACCACTGATTTAAAGGGTATTATCTAATTCTAGGGTTCTCTTGGCACTCCTCACTCAGTAGAGGTTTACTCAGGACACTGCAAAACACCACTAACCTCTCACCCCACCTTAGGGTCCTGCTCTGAGGTTAGTCCTCCACCAACCAGGTGGAGTGGGGTGGTACCAGGGAGAATGTTTCTGCCAGAGACTGAGGCTGGATTGTAGGGTTCTCAGAAGTGTGTGTGTGTGTGTGTGTGTGTGTGTGTGTGCGTGCGCGCGTGCTTGTGTCAGGTAGGGGATTAACTTGAAAAACTAATTCCAACTGTGCAGGGTCGCCTTGCCGCAATGGAACTGTACTCAGAATTCTGTCCTATCCCAGTAGGGAAGGCAGGCTCTGTGCGGGGCGGGGGTCTCCAGACCTTGCAGAGTCTTGCCTGTAGCAATCACCAGGGGGCACCAAATACCACCAGCTACCTCAGCTCAATAGCTTGGGAAGGTTCTAGGGCCAAAGGGGCGTCCAAAGATGGGGCTTCTGGCTCAAAAGTTAGTTTTCACCACTGGCACCCTCTTTACCTTTCCTGGAAAGAATCTGATGTTCACCCCACAAACCTAGACAGCTGGGTGGCCTCAAGCCCAGCCCTCAGAGGCCTGCTGAGTAGAAAGAGCCGTAGTCTTCTTTCCACAGGGAAGGGACACAAAGTCTGAAAGTTCAGTCCCTGAGAAGCTCCTCAAAGCCCAGAGACCTTCTTGCCCTCCCATCTTGCCCACCCTCCCCCCTTCTTTGTCTTCCCTTCTCCCAGGAACAGCCAGTGCTCTGTGAAGACCCAGCCCGTGAGCCATTTGGAGATTCACTCACCGCTGGAGTTCTGGGAGCTGTTGGTCTCTTCAAAGTGGTTTTGTGCTTTGCCTTCGACTCTCCGACTGAAGGCGCTTTCTGCTGGGTGGGTGATGGGGGGGGGCAGGCAGGAGAGAAGGAGGGTGGTGGGTCAGCACAGCATCTGAGGCCAAGCAAGCCAGAGGAGGCGCAAGGTGGCCCTGGGTCCTGCCCTACTCCAGCTGGCCTGAAGGGACCAGTTCAGTGAGAGATGCCGGAGTTCACATACGCCTAGGGGTGACCTACTAGCTTATCAGGGCCCTAGAAGAACCTCCTGAGGAGTCCTGGAGCCAGAGCGGGGTGTGTTTGCACGTGTGTGAGACCTGGCTAGCCTGTAGATGAACAGACCCCAGTGAGATGTGCTGGGCCTCCGTCTCCCCATTTGTGACACTCACTCAAGTCAATGGCTCCCAACTCCAACCAGGTACCAACCCACAGAGACAGACAGTTGGTTTCAGCCCAGTGAAGGGCAAGGAAGGCACAAACACCTACAGGACCCAGCTGAGGGGAAGGTCTGCTCACAGTCACCAGGGCACCCCTATGGCAATTTTCTGGCAGATGCTGCCTGTTACCCCAGAGGATAGCAGGATGCCTAAGTCCCCATCCTCAGAGGACTGCAGAAGGCAGCTCCTAGTTGAGAGACAATGGGAGGCCCTGGGCACTGTTGGTACTTGCTGGGTGCCTCAGGATTCATTCTGGGGTGAGTACCCCCCACCCTTCTTTCAGGCTGACCATTCACAGGAAGATTTCTGAGGCTCTGAGCAGGGGCCCCAGACAGACATCACAACCTTCTTGAACAGATGTAGCCAGCAAAGCTACTTCTCAAAATATCAAGTTCCTTCATGGTCCTTAAAAGAGGGTGATCCTGGGGTCAGTGTGATAGGACAATGGGAAGGGTATTTGCCTTACATGCAGCTGATCTGGGTTTGATCCCCAGCATCCCAGAGGGTCCCTGAGCCTGATTCTTGAGTGCAGAGTAATCCCTGAACATTGCCAGTTATCGCCCCCCCCCCCCAAAAAAAATGAGGGGCTGACCCAAGGACTGACTTTGAGAAAGGCCACTATCGATTCTGACACCAGAGGGGCAGGAGCTTAAACTTTGCCCAGAATTCTGTGGGGTGAAAGGAAAGGAAGCCAGAGGCAGGGGAGAGGTTGTACCCTAACCTTTCCACAAGGAAAGCCTGTGAGATGTGCCTGCAGCTTCTTTGGGGAAGCACAGTGGCTCCTGTCAAGGCATGCAGAGGGGCCAGGATGTGACTCCCCCAGACTACATGAGTGAAGTTTGGGGGTTCATCCAGATAGCATAAGCCAATAAAAAGCATCAAGGAATCCCCTCAGCTCTGTGTGTAGGCCCAGCTGCTCAGCCTAACAGGGGGTCTCAACCATTTTGGGCAACAGGAAAGTTTCTGACTCTGCAATGACCAAAAATGAATTCAGAATAATCTACCGCATCACCAAGCCGGAGTATCTCTGGCCATGCTCACCTGGGCTGCATCTCTCAGGTGAAAAGGGGTCTCAAGAAGAATAAGCCAAAGCTTCTTGCCTGGCATAGAGCAAAAGATGGCTCTAAGCTCCACATGCCACTGCTCCAGCCATGCCCAGTCACAGCCCTCCCCACCCCCCGAGACTACCTACAGTCTCTGAGGACCAAAGTTCTAGCGCCATTCTACAGGTGAAAAATCACGAGACTTGGGGAGTCAGGTTGGCACAAAACTGTCGAAGGTGGTACTGTGTTGGGGGCAGACATTTCCTTTTGGAAAAGGTCTGGGTGGGGCTCTAAGTCCCCATCTATCTCCTCCTTCTGCAGACCCACCGAACAGTAGCAATGACCCCCACTGAGTGTCCCCCTATTCATAAACAGTTCTGGAGAAGCTGAGAGCACAAGTTTTTTTTGGGGGGGGGGTTTTTTGGGGGGGGGGGGTTTTGGTTTTTGGTTTTTGGGCCATACCCGCCGGTGCTCAGGAGTTGCTCCTGGCTATCTGCTCAGAAATAGCTCCTGGCAGGCACGGGGGACCCTATGGGACACCGGGATTCGAACCAACCACCTTTGGTCCTGGATCGGCTGCTTGCAAGGCAAACGCCGCTGTGCTATCTCTCCGGGCCCTGAGAGCACAAGTTTTGCATGTCTATCACAGTCCAAGGCTCCTGTTTGAAGCTTGAAGATGCACAGCCAAGGAAGTCCCTTCCCATAGACATGAAGATGCACAGGAAGAAGGGAATAAAAAGTAAGGTGCATGCGGGTTCCCAATCACAGGTCTCCAACTGTAATCTCACGGTAAATATCAACATCTCAGTTTATAAAAAGAAGGTAAAGCACAGCCCAGAGGTTGTTGGGGTGAGATGCAGCTGGTCCCTGCCTCTTTCTACATAACCCAGCAGTGTCGTCCTCCTAAGAGACTGAGATGCAACCTCACTTTCAATCCTACATAAGCAAGAGTCATGCATGATTCCTGGCTTCTATGCAGCTAATACCTTTCATCAAAGAATCTGAGATGTCCTGCTTGTTTCTGGGCCTTTCTCAACACAACCCATTAAGACGATTCCCTTCAGGTCCCAGAAGCCACTCACTGTCCTTGGAGAGATCTAAGCACAGGCAACACAACCTTTGGAAATGGCAGGAACCACACTATTGCCAAGACTGGCCTCTTAAACCCAAGAGCAAAGGCCAACACACACACACACACACACAAAAAAAAAAAAAAAAAAAAGCCAACACACAGCTTCTTTCTAGTTCAGGCCCTTGGTCCAACCTGCTATTTGGGCAGGGCAAGTTCATGGTTTGATTCCATGAACATCGGAGAAACAGCTACAATAGGAGAGGGTGCCACAGAGGCTGATCTTCTGGAGGGCAAGTGCAAGGTCTACAGTACTGAAAGGACCATCTCACTCCATCCTACATTCTACAGATTCTAGCAGGCAGCCCCAGCTTGTCTCTTCTAGGGCTGAGCACAGGAATGAGGCCCACATCATATGTCTGTCTCTCTGAAGGAAATGTGAAAACTTTCATCTTCTGTTTGACCTTCTGCCTCCAGACTCCCTTTCTGGAGAGACCCATAAAACCCTGCAGCAACATGCAACGCTTTCTACTGGGCCATGGCTAGTGGAGGCTCATCAGTCCCCCCATTCAGCTGCAGGGAAAGCATGTGTCCTCAGACTGGGTTTTCTGAAAAATGAGGGGTGCAAACGCATGCTAAGAAGGTCCAGGGTAGGTAATGGATATGAATGAATGGGACGGAAGACAGATAACCGTGTAATCACAATGAGAAATGACACCTGCCTTATGGTCGGGTGTCGGGGAGGCAGTGAGGAGTGGTAAGGACTGAAAAATGAAATAGCACATGCTCTGTTCAAGAAGGCAACTGTGGTTCAGCCCCAAGCTGATTGGTGCCCTGCAGGAAAATGGGTCAGGAGGACCAGTCCTGACTCTTCAAGGTCAGCAGAAGGTATGAAATGCCACCATCTTCAAATGTTTGCAATTCATCTGAAAAAAATTTCTTTTTAATTCTTTGGGTCAGAACTTGGGAAGAAAAAATATTTTCTTGCTTTTCTAATAAAAGAGAAAAGTCTACAAAAAGATCTCATCGAAATAAGGTAAGAAAAGTCAACCACTGATAGGCTCGGAAGGTTCTGGGGCTCACTGCAGTCACAGCCAGCCAGATGCCTTTCCAGGACTTGGTGGCCCAGAGGACTCAGAACTCCACTCTTGTTCATGCAAGGGCACAATGACAGTGGGCAGAGCCAAGGCAGGAGGAGAGGGGAGTGTGGGGTGATGTAGGCCATTGGTACCTGCGGTCGCCTTGCTTGCTGGAGATCCTGAATTTGGAGTGCGGAACGTCTGGGTTTGGGTGGCTGGAGGGGTTCGGTGTAAGAGGGTGGCGCATCGCACCACGGAGGCCGGAGGAGCTTTTTTCCCCGACTGGTTCGTCTGGGTCTTGGCAGCCACGAAGCGTGGAGACGGGGAGACCTCTGGATGTGAGCACTCAGAGCCCGTGTCTGCATCCTCCGCTGGCTCCCACCCGGGGGCGGTACCTGGGAGGGTCACGAGCTCAGTGCCCCAGGGCCACTGCCACCACCAGCTCCGGGAGTAACCCTAGCACACCACCCCCATCCCCCCATGCCAGGGATGGTTCCCAGCCCAGGAGGCAGGAACCTTCCCAACTTGCATTTACTAGGGGGGCCTCTGAAGGAGAAAAGTGATCAGCCCATATTCCAATATTCTTGGACTGGCCAAGGCTCTGAGCATCTACAAAAATAATCATGTGACCCACGCAGAGGACACTGACTTTGTCAAACCAGGCCTAAGAATGTTCTAGAACATTTACTTTTTGGGGGGAGAGACTGTGTAGCGTTATACGTTATATGTGGCAGTGCTTAGTCCCATCTCTGCACTCACTCCTGATAGGGCCCAGGGAACCATATTGGATGCTGAGGGGATGGGGGAGAAGCTGGGTCAACTACATGCACTGTCTTTCCAAGCCAAAGAAAATTCACATCCAAGTGCCTTTCTCTTTAAAGCTCAGAATAATGACAAAAGCAGAAAGGCAGAGACATGCCAGGTGGGTTGGTGTGGGACATGGTTAAAAAGTGCCATCACCTTGTCATCCCAGGGCTGAAATGCTTTGGTGTCCCTAGGTGCTGACTGGAAACTTCACTTCTTTGTGCCCAGGGCTTTCACTACCTGGTGGCTTTTTTGGGAAGAAGCTGCCTTTGTTTCCCATCTCCTGATCCTTCTGTAGAGTAGGCTCAGCTGGAGTCACTGAAACCCTGGGGGTGACATCAAGGGATCCCCCAACCTCAAGTGGTCTTGATAAGGTGGCCCTGTGTCTCCATCAACCACTTGGAGTGACCTCACTCTGAACAAGAGGAGAGGAGCAGTGGGCTATTCCAGGCCATGAAAGGCTCAGAACCTGTTTCACAAGGACCAGGAGGATGGGAATAGGGGGATTCACAGAACCCCTACATCACCAGGTGACCATCTTGAATAAGAGCTTAGCTGCAACTCCAAACACTGTCCTCTGCTTCCTGGGGATGAGGGTACTCCTTATATCAAACTGCTAGGCCTGTGTCTATGTTGGGTCCCTGACACCCCATACAACCTTTGGAGCCAAGATTCAAAAAATGCACTGCTGTATGCATCTCATCATTACTGGCACAGAGAGGGAGCAGGATGAAAGAAGTCTGGCTGGGGTCCCCCAGGAACTAAGGGGCAAGAGGAAGACCCTATGTAAACTTCACTCCCCACCCTTTTGGGAGAGCCCCTGGCCCACATTGGGATCCTGTAAACTCCTAGTAGATCTATAAGATCCTCCAAAACCTCAACACAGGTGCGACTCACTAACCAACTCACACATCCTGGGTTCCTGTCTTCAAATTGAGGGACAGGAGACCTGGTAGGGGGAGATGGTATCCTGGGCCTCATACCCCACTCTCCTGCCCTTCCTGTGCAGGCTGGGAGCTCCCCATGCCCCCAAGTCCTACCAAAAGGGCAACTTGTCTATCTCATCCTTTTCTATCCCACCCATGTGGAAATCAAGTCTGGTTTCTCCACTGTCTTAAGTGATGTGGGGATTATGGCCATGGAGCAATCTAAGGGCACCTATCGGGGAGTGAGGCCAACTAGTCAGAGTCAGGCCATGTGGGAACCCTACTCTCGGGGCCTCTCCTCATCCATTCTGACCCTCATTTTCCCCACCTCTGTTTCACTTCAACTGGTAAAATGTGCCTGGAGGCCTTTGTATAAGGTCAAGGAGTCCCTGGCAGTAGGATCCCATATACTCCAGGCACTTGGGCACACAAGGCAAGATTATCTCATCCAGGAGCTCAATGTGGTGGACTCTTAGGCTCTGAGGTTTACCCTGAGGGACAGTTTTGAGGAGACCCTCTGGTTCACCCCTTTTCATGGTCAATGATTATACTTGCTACCCAAATCTGAGCATTTTGTAGGACAGAGCTTCCTCCTTCCCCAAGGCAGGCAGCTCAGGGCACATACTCAAAGTACCACTTCAGTGAGTGGATAGAATCTTCCATCAACACTGGGAGCTATTTATCTCCCACTCTCTGATGTTCTACAAAATTATTTCTCTTGCAAGCTACAAGCCTCACTCCTGCTGGCCTCCTACACCTCCACTGAAACACAATCTCCCTGATACCTTTCGTGGATGACACCTTTATCTCAATCTCAACCCCTCTTTGCCTTTTTCCCTCATAAGAAGTGGTCACCACAAATAATGCCACATGGTGGACCCTTCTGATTCCATGAGTCCAGATGTCCCACAAGGGCAGGAATATATAAGGAAAGCCTCTGCTTTGGGGAGCAGGGTGATAAACTGAAGCCCAGCCAATAAATGGGCTAACTATTTTGCTAGCAACTTAAATGCCAGACACAAATCACAGGATAGATTTCTGTCCTGAAAGGAAAATCAAAGCTAAGAGTCATAATGACGGGCCCTGAGAGATAGCACAGTGGCGTTTGCCTTGCAAGCAGCCGATCCAGGAGCAAAGGTGGTTGGTTCGAATCCCAGTGTCCCATATGGTCCCCCATGCCTGCCAGGAGCTGTTTCTGAGCAGACAGCCAGGAGTAACCCCTGAGCACCGCCGGGTGTAGGCCCCCCCCCCCAAAAAAAAAAAAAAGAATGAATGACTGGAAGATGAAAGGGAGAACCATATCAACAGAGCACACCAAAGCTGGAATGCCTCAGAGAGGATGTCAGAGCTAGCTCCCATGTTCTCCCACAGGGAACTGGGGATAAGAAAAAGGGTGACCTGGAGGCACAGTGAGGGGCAAGGCACCATTCCAAAGCCACAAAGCAGTGGTGATCCAGGACATATGTCTGGAGCTCTTAACTCATGTCACTAAGTGGTTTGTGCCATCTGTGGACCTTCTTACATGGACTGTGATAAAGCTTGAATTCCTAATTGGGCTTATACCAAACAAGAAAGACTTTCAGACAGATGGGCTGGTCACCTCTGTCAGAAACACGAATGAGATGAGTCCACCTAAGAGATGCTAGAAAACAAAAACCTTCAGCTGGTATGCTTTTCAAAAGGTTGAAATTTCAACCATCTGAAAAATAAAACAGGATTCTTAAAGTCTTGTATGTGAAGATTCAAAAAAGGAACCATTCAGTGAAGGATGGAGAGACAGGGGTAATCCCTGAAAACAGACCAGCCTGAGAAAGGTCAAACACATTCCAGGCAAATGAAAGTTGGGGGCTCAACAGGTGGCTCCTGCAGGTGTGAATGGGTAGGAAAATGTAATACCAGAAAAAGCCCTTCCTGGATTTTAGTCTTAGAACAATGGAGACTACAGACACACAGAAGAGGAACTGGTGTTTGAATAAGCTGTATTTTCAGATCCTGGACAGTAGCAGGAACACATCTGGAATTCTTTGAGCACCAGGTCTGTGCTGAAATGATAGAGGACACACATCAGGGATTCTGTCATAGGTGGACTACGCAGGACAGTTGAACAGAGAGGTAGGAATTATATGAAACGAAAACTCCAGGGATGTGTAGAGGGTCAAACTCTCTGGTTGATGTCTAAGTGATGTGTGCAGAAGGGGCCTCTGCAAAGTCTGACGGGCATCAACTCTTACAGGGCTGTGAATTGAGGGAGGATTCAGGATTCATACAGTTCTCATATGACAAATGAGAGGATCCTGCTGAAAACATGGGAGCTTTTGAGGCCCCCAAACATCATGCTGTCACAGGAATTCTCCAACCCTAGAATAAGGGTTTTTAAATCTCTTCTACCACAGACTAAACTTCAGACTTTGCAAGTCTCAAGTTGATCTGTAAATAACTGAATTGCTGGTCAAAAAGAAAATTCAATGTTTTTTCAAAGGAAGAAAAACAAATGAACCCAAATATTCAAGAACAGAGCTTTACAACATAAAGCACAGAATAAAAACAAAACAAAACAATTCATCAGGTTAAAGCAGGAAAGTAGGACTAATACTAAAGAGGAGATGTCCTATCAATAGAACCGCAAAGGACAAGAATGATAGAAATAATTGGCAAGGATCTTAAAACAATCTCAAAGATTTAAAGAAAAGTATAAATATAATGAAGAAAATGATGTTAAAAAGAACTAAATGGAAATTGTGGAGATAAAATATGGACAGCTGAAGTAAAAATTCACTAGATGGCTATTTCTAATAAAACACATTAAAATTCTTAGATAATGGGTGCTGAGGATAGGGCCATAGAGACTGCTGCAATTGAGGTACATAAGAAAATAATAAAAATTGGAACATTTTCAACTGATCTGGTCATCTGTCTAATAAGTATATAATTAAGGTTTAACATAGGAAAGAAAGGAGAGATTGTGGAAGAAAATAACTGAATAAATAATTGTTGAAATCTTTCCAAATCTGTTGAAAAAATACACCCACCTACTGATCCAAGATGCTCAAGAATTCCAGAATAAACGCAAAGAATATTATATACCATAAATAACGCACTAAAAACCAGTCTTTCAGAGAAGTACAACAAAGTACCCAGGGAGATGAGGCATACTAAATATACAATAACAATCAGAATGACCTCTGATGCTTTATTCAAAACACAGTAAGGCAGAATATCAATGAATTTTGGGGGATACAGATTGCACCATATTGCCAAGTCACAGCCCACCCCTAGATTATTTTTTTTAAGTGCTGAAAAACTTTAAATTAGATTTATAGTTAAATTATTATCCTTTTTAAAGTACTGAAAGAAAAGTTCTTCATCATAAAACTTCATATCCAGAAAAAATATCTTTCAAAACAGAAAAACATCTTTGGTAAAAAAAAAAGTCTCACTTATCAGCAGACCCTTAAAAAAAACTTTCAAGGAAGCTCTTCATTGAAGAAAGGAAAATGATAATAGATGAAATTCCAATGTATATGAGAAAAGAAAAAGGACAGTTTAAAGAAATAAAAATACTTGTTGGGTTTTTTGCATATATAAGTATATGCATATGGTAATAAAGAGCAGACTACAGTACTTAAAAGTAAGAGAGAGAGGAGAGGAGGAGAGATGAAGGAGAGAGAGTGAGAGAGAGAGAGAAAGAGAAGAATGTCTACAATAGAGGTAGACTGGAGGAGGGCAGGAGAAAAACTGGAGACATTGGTGGTGGGAATGTATAGTGGTGAGTTGGAATATTATATGACTGAAACTCAATCATAAACAAATTTGTAACTGTGTGATTACATGGTGATTTAATTAAAAATTTTTTAGAAGAGCACACAAAATAAAAGGTAGTAAGTGAAAGCATTCTGTTACAGGGTTCTTACGTGTGATGTATGTTTTATAGCAGTTTCTCTGATAGATTATGGATGTTTGTTACAAACCGCAAAGTAGGACCCACAGTGAAACTGGTGCATATCGCTGGTGTCTCACACATGGATATGACTTAATTCAAGTGCAGCACTGTTAAGTGCATCAAAATGTTCAAAATAAATTCTCAGCAACTAAAGAGAAGATGGGACAAAGAGGGAATAAAAGTAAGACGGTAAAATTCTATCTAATCATATCAAAGATTATATTGAATATAAATGGATTAAGTACTTTAGTTGAAAGGCAGGGATTTCCAGACTAGATAAAGGAGTGAAAAATAGGAGAGGAAATGCAAGCCTAACATTAAATGAAAACATCAGGACACAAGAGAATAAGAGAAAAATAAAGGAGCAAATTTGCCTTGCAAGCTGCAGACCTAGGACCACTGGTGGTTAGAATCCCGGCATCCCATATGGTCCCCGCTGCCTGCCAGGAGCGATTTCTAAGCAGAGAGCCAGAAGTAACCTTTGAGCACCACTGGATGTGGTCCAAAACCAACCAATAAACAAACTATATATATATATATATGCTTACGTATAAAAATATGGCAATAATTACTATAAATGCTAGTAACATGAATTCACTAATTCAACTGTGTAGATCTAGCATTAGAATGGATCAAAACTTCAAATTTTGCTGCAAATAAAAGGTTCATCTTACCTTAAAAAACAAATATAGACTCACTGTAAAAGGTTGAAAGGTGGGGCCGGGAAGGTGGCGCTAGAGGTAAGATGTCTGCCTTGCAAGCGCCAGCGTAGGACGGACCATGGTTCAATGCCCCGGCATCCCATATGGTACCCCCAAGCCAGAGGCAATTTTTGAGCGCATAGCCAGGAGTAACCCCTGAGCGTCAAACGAGTGTGGCCCAAAAACCAAAAAAAAAAAAAAAAAAAAAAAAAAGGTTGAAAGGTAATCTTACAAGTAAATAGAAACCTAAAAGAAGGCAAGTACAATCACAATGAATATCATATAAAATAGAATTTCAGCTAGAAAGGTAATAAGTGTTGTGTATGTAAATATTTTGGGGGATTACTATGTTGCTCACCCTAATCTGATTAGGTGATTGTGCCCTACCCTAGGGTGTGACCTGGCATTCTGCCCCCACCCCAGGGTAGGACCTGATTCTGCTTCCACCATTGGTTGGTATCTGATCCCACCATTGGGTGGGACCTGACTCTGGACTATAAGAGCAAGGGTCTGTGGAAGGCGAGGGCTTTTTGCTGGCTGGAACTGAATCTGAGTCTTTGGACTTCAGTTTTGTCCATCCGAATAAAGCAAATATTTCCACGAGCCTGATTGTCTGCGAGCTGTTTACCCGCCGTTTCACCTCAGAACCGTGGGCTAGACAGGGTGGCAGACGCGTGCTCCGAGCTGGAAGAAAAGGGCCTCATTCTCCATCCCTCCATCAGTCAACCTCTTCAGGGGCTGTCCTGCTACAATAAGCAGGGGATGGACATTAAATGTTGAATAAAGATTTTACACAAGAATAGAACACTAATATACATGTACAAAATGTTGAGCATCAAAATATATGAAGCAAGTATTAGAAGAGTAACACTAAGGCAACAAAATACGAAAGATTTTTATACCTCTCATAACCATGGAAAGATCAGAAAGAGAATAAATAAGGAAATAATTGCCTTCAATGTCAAACTGGACCAGATGGACTTAATAGGTGTTTTTAAGAACAACAGCATAAGTGCATAAGGAATATTCTTAAGAATAGACCATATTGGGGCCGGAGGGATGGCACGGAGGTAGAATGCTTGTTTGCCTTGCATGTAGAAGGACAGTGGTTTGAATCCCAGCATCCCATATGGTTTTCCAAGCCTACCAGGAGCGATTTCTGAGCCTAGAGCCAACAGTAACCCCTGAGTGCTGCCAGGTGTGACCCAAAAACCAAAAACCAAAAAAAAAAAAAAAAAAAAAAAAGAATAGACCATATGTTGAAAAGCAAAGCAACTATCAATAAACTTGGGGGACAGAAATCATGCCAAGTATTTTCAATGATCACCATACTGTAGAACTAAATATCAGCCACAGAAAGAAATCTGGAAAAACTTCAAACATGTGAAGACTGAACAATATGCTTCTCAATAACCAGTGGACCAATGGAGAATGGAAAGCAAAAATTAAAATATTTGAAGGCAAATAAAAATGAAGACACGAGTTATAACTTCTCATATGTTCAAAACATTGAAACAAAGCAAATAAACAGACAAAAATTAGCCTGTAGATATCAATAACTGCTTATCAGAGGGGGATAAGTGTGTGTATGTTGTGGGGATATGGTTGGTGTAATCTAATGACTGCTTTGTTTTTTTTTAATACTAAAAGTTAATGTTTTTAAATTAAAAAATTTTGTTCAGGGCTCAGGATATATGGCTCAGTGTTAGAGCACATGCCCTGCATGTAAGGCTCTATGCTTGATCCCTAATATTGCAGAAACAAACATAAAGGCCCTTGTCCACATATAAAAATGACTTCTTGATATTCAACTGGAAGGAAGAGGTGGTGTTGAAAGATGGTAACGGCGATAAAGTGTTATGTAAGAAACCCTATGAGTAACCATGGTGCAGAACCTTAGTTTTTTTAAAAAAAGTGCCTCTCACAGAGGCAGACTGATTGGTAGGAAGCAGGCTGAGCGGAAGGGCACTGGTGGAAGGAAGTGGACATGGTGAAAGGATCAATGTTGAAGAGTTGTATGCCCCAAATCCAATCAATAATACAAAGAATTACAAAATTAATAAAAAATTATAAAGAATTTTGTTATTTTATGGTGAATAAATAAAAATAAAAATATATGTAAAATATTTTTCAAAAGATGATAATAGACACTTAAAAATTTAGAAATCTTGATTTGAAATAGTTGTAAAAGCAACTATTCATTAAGAGCATCATTAATAGACCGTTGATTAAATATGAGATTCTATGACTAACCTTAGGACTACCGAGCTCCTCCCGCCTCCCCCAGTTCTGAGAATTGCTTTTGGAATGATATAAAAAAGAAAGAACTCCTGGGGAATTTTAGATAGATGTGATCAGAAAACATGTTCATAATGGCAAATTATCTCTGCAAACAATACCAGGTTTTAAAGGAAAAAGGGGTTCAAAGAAGAAACTCTGTCCTCTGGCAATAAAGAAAGAGCCTAACCTCTTCAGTTCACTTCAAGGTTCAATTTTCTGATAGTCTTACTTAATTTGTTGCAGTAAAATATAAACATGCTAATTTATTGAAAATAAATCCAAATAATTTACTTTTATCTAAATCAATGATAAGAATCATAAATCATTTCAATAATATATAGAAAAAACATTCAATATCAATCAACCATAAAAAATTTGAGTAGGAAGCAGGAGAGATAGTACTAGAGGAAAAGCAGTTGGCTTACACTCTATATATAGGTTCCAGTTATATCCCTGGCACTGCATATGGGCCCCTGAGGAATGAGAGGAGTATAGAGACAAAGTCTACACACAGAGTCTATATAGAGAAGGAGCATAGAGACAGGAGTCAACCAGGAGCACAGTCAGGTATGGCTTTCCTCCAATCTTGGAGTTAATGAATAATAAAAAGTAACTTCTCAACTGGTAAATGACATCCATGAAATCTGTTTTGCTAACATGTTTTCTATCTAGTGAAAAATGATACTTGATGAAAAAGTGAGCCGTATAATTGGAAGCAAAGCAGAATCACTCATTTTTTTTTCTATTCAATGTAGGGTTTCAACTAGCATAGCAAGCAAAAAAAAAAAAAAAGCAACGAAAATATGGATCAGAAAGAAAGAAAGAAGTAAAACTATTATTAATAGGTACATGAGCATATACAAAAAAAAAAAACCTAGGACTATACAAGGAGAAACATCTGTTAGAACTCAAAAGTGAATTCAGCGAAGTGCAAGACATAATTCAATTTTTAAAAATCAATTTTTCATATGTAATGGCAACACACTAGAAAATTAAAAATCATAGTTGCACCAAAGTTAAAAATACTTAACATCACAAAGTAAGTGCAGTATGTCTACTATGAAAAGTATAACTGTTACTAAGAGAAGTTAAATGATCTACATGCTTAAATATTTACTATCTTCATGGACCTAAAGATTAATTAATATAAGAATATCTATTTTCTAAAAATTGGTGTTATAGATTGGTATAATTTAGCTTTTGAAAAAACTGGCAAGGTAACTAACATTTATGTAAAAAAAACCCCCAAAATCTCCAGATTAGACAAATATTTTATAAAAACACAAAGTTTAAAAAAGTGAGAGTACCTGACATATGATGTACTATAAAAAGAAAAAAGACCATTATGGCATAAATGTAGACAAATAAATGACTGAGATTAGAAACTTGCATTTACTTAAACATCCAACTGATTTCTAACAAAGATGTCAATCCAGGGAGAATGGACACTTTTTAGCCAGCCACTGATGTTGGAACCACCAGACAAATAATCTGAATAAACGAAATGAATCTCCAGATCACAAATGTTAATTTGGAAGAGAACATAGACTTATGTGTAAAGTTAAAATGAAGAAATGTTCAAAAGTCCATAAAGGAGAATATACACACCATTAGTAGGTAAGCAATGGAATCTTGGATAGATCCAAAGTCAGAAACCAGGAAAAAATTCATAAATTAGACATTACCAAAGTGAAAAGTAACTAATCATCAAATTACACTCTGACTAGCAACAAGCATGTCAAAGTCTGGGAGAAAATGTTTACATCCATGCTATCCACACTCAAATGCAAATATGAGGAAAGTGGATTGAGGCTATCTAAAGAATTCCTACTTGGGCTGAAGATGTATAAGTACAGTAGGTAGGGTGCTTGCCTTGCATGTGCCCTACACAGGTTCAATCCCCAGCATACCCTATAGTCCCTAAGCATTGCCAGGAAAGATTTCTAAGTGTAAAGCCAAGAGTAACCTGTGAGTAACATCACCAGGTGTGGCCCAAAAATCAGAAAAAAATAACTTATAATTTAATATTAAGAAAAGTTACAAAAGAACCAATCAGCAGATGAAAATGCACCCGGCATCATTAGTCATCAGGAAAATAGAAACTTGCACCACAAGAAGATAAGGTAAGGCCACCAAAGGCTGGCAAGAATGGGAACCAAATGGAGGTCCTATACCAGATGACTAGAAAAGCAAAATGTTGGACACATTTTAAGGAAAAGGGTTGTCAGTGCTGTAAAAGTTAAAGGTACTAAAGGTACTCTCCCTCCAGAACAAGCAATTCTATCCCCTGGGATTTAACTTATGAAAATGAAAACATATATGCCCACTAAAGGGCTATTTCCACAAGCCATAACCTCATAAGACTGGAAACGACTCAAATGAACTCGCAAATACCAAAAGGGCCTGCAGAAATGTCATACAATGGAATATCGTTCAGTGGTAAAAGAGAACAATTCAAAGGCACAGGTATGAGTCTCAACTGCCTACTGAGTGCCCCAAACCCAAAGGAATGCACATTATATGTCTTCATTTGTGACTTATGAGGTCAAACTGGATACTTGCAGATTTGAGAGCCCCTAAGAAATGGCCTGGGAATCACCAAATTCAGTTAGCAAACCTAGCTCCTAGATTCCATGTAGCATCCATGGACTTTAAACATCACATAGGGGCTACTTCTGGGTTGGCCTAAGAGAATCAATCCTCTGTGGGCAGCAGCCCAAATAGCTCAGGCTTCATACATGCAGCAGATGAGCCTAGACTCTTTCATGAGAAATAAAGGAAACCCAGCTAAGAAATGGCTGCAGAAAGATGAAGAAAAAAGTGTTGACAATGAGGAAAAAGGGAAAACTAGGAGCAGACAGAGAGGAGGATGGGTCTTTGGAAAAGAGGAGATCTTAGGTATGAGAGAAGAAATCGAGGTGCAATAAGTGCCCCTTGGCTGTCATCTGATGTGTTGTGGGATACCTTTGTGCTCAAGAGTGTGAGCTTGGAGCTCATCTGTTGAGTTTAAAATCAAGTTCTCCATGAACTCCGCCATCTTCTCAACTTGTTCTAGGAAGTCACTGGGGAAGAGATCTTAAGGCAGAAGCTCCACTTTCAGCTGACCTTGGAACTTCTCCCTCACTGCAAATGCATTCTGGGGAGTACCCTCCAGAAATAGAGGAGCGGGCAGTTTTGTTTCCCTGGCAAGCACAGAAAGCTAGGTGCCCACACAGCTGTCCTATGACTGTCCTGAAGGTGTTGGAACCCATAATCTTCTTTCACCCATTCATCCCTAACTCTGAAGTCTCAGCACCATCACCACCAGAGGAACCTGGGGTCCATTGGCACCCTTCACAGGACTTAGTTTTATAGCCCTGGGGGGGGGTCTTGTATGACCTGTCACTCTAGACCTGGCTTCTTCCAGCTGGATCACCCCGATTCCTATCTTCTTCTGGGGATGCCTGCTATCCAAGCCCCTATGAGCCCCACAGATGAGAAGTCTGAGTTTTGAGAAGAGGAAGGAGAGGCATAAGGCTACTGAGTCCTGAGGCCAGGACTGAGTTAAGGGGCAAGTCTGGCTGAGGTTTACCCACGAGGAAAGCTGCCTGGCGCCCTCGAGGCCTAAACCCCTCTCCCTGCTCACCTGAATGCCTACCTGAAATGGCCTAAATGCCCACAAACCTCATATACTCTCTTCCCAGCCCTGCATATCACTTTCCACCCCCACACCTCCTCCTAGAATGTTCCCCACCTTCTACACTCAACAAGCTTGACCAGACTCGGCACTGCCTCCTGCAAATCCTTGGTGGTCCAGGTTAAATTCCATCAAAACAGGAGATGGGAAATCAGCTCTTGAAAGTTTGGGAGGCCAGAAGGGACCTACAGGAAAGTGGCTTCTACCCTGGTCAGGGGAGATGGGACATGTCCAATGTCTCATGCAAACGGTGAACTCAGACGAACACCCAAGATTTCTGAGTCTCTCCTGCTTCACCCCCAAAGCCGTCTGATGGAATGGCCTTTGCTAGCTTGGTTCCCACCCTGGATGGGCTCAAACTTAGGCTCCTCACCAAGCACAAGTTTGTAGTGGAAGGGTCAGGGCCACCGGAGGATTTGAACCTGGCAAGCCCAGTCTCCTCACCAAACGCTCACAGGCCTGGGTCTCTAGTCCATGCAGGGAGGACTCAGCTTCGTCAGAAGTGCTCGCTGCTGTAGCCAAGCATTTCCAGGACAGAACTGGCCCCTAGAGGCAAGTCCACACCCAGCTCACCTTGGATGGCCCCCTCCCCCTGGACAAGCAGCAGAGCCCTGGCTTCCAGGCACCCTCTGCACCCCCTCGCCCCCCAAAAGGAGAAGATACTCACTGATGGGAGCATGTAAGGCCACGTGCTCCTGGTAGGGCGTGTAGTACTTGTACTGCTTGCCGCAGAATTCACATGTGTAATTGCCGGTTTCTATGTAAGGAGAGGGGAGTGTAGTTATGGGTACCCTGACCCCATCTTGAAGCAGCAGCAGCAGCAGCAGCAGTCGGCTCCCTTGCCCCACTCCCATCCCCACAAGCCACCTCATCCTGGGATCCCCCAACTAGAATCAGGAGCCCACCTGGGTTCAAGTCCCAGCTCTCCCATTTTGAACTGGGTGGCCTTGGGCAGATCTCTTAACCTCTCTGTGCCTCAGCTTTGCTATCTGTAAAATGGGGGCAATAGCAGGACAGCCTCATAGGGTTTGCTGTGAGGATTAAATTTAAACATCAGATGCTTAGAACAGTACCTGGCACATGCTAATCTTCTGCCTCGCTCCCCTACAGAGTCCGGAGCTCAAGAAACGCCTGGTGACGCCCTCTGACCGCCAGAGCCAACCTATCCATTAACCCCCTTTGTCAGCCCTACCCTCTGCAGTGGGCCACTCTCGGGGTCCCCTGGTCTGTAGGACCTTTCATTCCCCCCACCAAGCACCCCCAACCCCCAGCAGATGGGGTCACTTCTTCTTCTAAAGTCCCCCCAGACTTTATCTTTACCTCTCTTTTGGCACTGCCTAACTTCTTTCTTCTTAAAAATTTCTGATGTAATACTGTTCACTGGGGGAAAATTATAAAATACTGATAAATATACAAAAGCTTGAAAATAAGAGAAATTTCAAACACCTGTTACCCCCAAACCAAGAAGAGCAGCTACACCATGGGGTAGAAGCGTGCACCTGGTCACCTAATCCCAGGGGGGTGAGAACCCATCCCCTTTCTCCCAGCTCACTGAGGCAAGTTCTTCTCATTGACATTCTATCTGGCCCCTATAGCCAGAGCTAGCTAGTCCTGACCTATAGCCTCTGGGTAACCTGGGGCTCCTGGTGAACATTGGCCAGTCGCCATCTTGCTCAGTCAATGACCAGCTTGGTGGCCACCTTGCTTGGCCAATGACCAGAGATGTTCACAGCATGTATTGGTTGCATTCGGCCTACTCGATTTGCATTCTACTGAGCCAGTCTTTTTAAACAGGGGACACTAAAGTTGATTCCAATGTCTTTCTCTTATTCCTAGAACATAATCTTGCACAGATACCCTCCTAGGAAGATTTACACACCTATTCACTACTTTTGTACACCACTGCAGATAAAGATGCTTGTAATGAGGGACAAATTAAGGGGTTCCATCTTGGTAGCCAATGCACCAATTAGCCAGCAAAAGATTGGACCAATGTTCAGGCCAATCAGGAAGGCTGAAGAAACCACTGAAGGAAGTCTGCAGCATCTAACTGGTTCATATGAAGTACATTCATCTGCTTAAATGCTGTCTGCCTGGAGGGGAATGATGATCTCCCACCACAAGACAATTTTGGTTTCCATTTAGCTGAGTTATAGAAAACAAGTGTTCCATAAGTAGTAGTTGTTGTTGTTGTTGTTCTTCTTCTTCTTTTTGGGGGTGGGGTGACTTTTATTTTTATTTTTTTGCACCTATCACCAGTGCTTCTATAGGCATATTTGCAGGTATTTTAATTACTGACAACTCTGAGGATGATGGGTATCCATGCCTTATTCTTTATGTTATAAGTGTTTCTCAGTTGGGCTTTTGCCATGTCCATGGTTTCCTCCAACACAGAAGTGATTTGTTGAAGTGTGGGGAGCACTCTTAGTGGTGCTCTAGTCCATAAATCAGTCCTAGGCTTCCACATGTAAAGCATGTGTTCCAGCCTTTGCTCTATCTCCCTGGTTCTCAATATAAAAACTTCACTTCTTTCGGTACTGAACTTGATTTAGTAGGTCATTCACTAACATTGCAAAAGATAGTTTGTAGTTTGCAGGCTTCAAAGGTGTGAGATTTAACAAACTGTATTAACCTTATATAATTATGTTGGTTTGCCCTGCCCAAGACTAACCACTAGGATAAATCCTATTATTTCAGCATAGTTCTCTTACATTTTTTTTGGATAATGATTGGAAACTGTTTAAATGAACTGTGTCTCCTTGTATACCACCAACCTCTCCACCTTCATTCTGCCCAGTGTTCTAGCCCATAACTGCAGATATTTGAAGATGGAACCATGAGAGAAATAAAGTGCTCTTAGGTTCTTTGCTTTTCTTTTTTTATACCCAGGTCATCGTCTGTCTCAATGGAAAGCTCTTACAAAATTTACCCTCTTGTATTTGGGCTTTTAGTCTGAGGCAAGTGTACCTTTGGGTTCACTCCTAAGTAACTTGCTTGTACCGTTCCATTATGTTTATCACCTCTGAAAGGTAATAAGATCTCTTTTAAGTTTCTTTGTAACAGCTCTATCTGACATGGAATCAGTTCTTAAATCTGTATGTACACAGAGGTATTCCTTTATCAGAGCAGAGTTTTATTTATTTACTTGGTTCCCGGGGTGTGATAAATCAACCCACTTAATTAAAGCCCCAAGGTCAGCAAAGTCTGCTGGGTAAAGTACATTTAGCCTAGTGAGAACATGGGAGGCTTTGAACATGCAGCTGAGCTGGAGAAACATTCTAAGAAGGCAAAAGAGGAGATTACCAGAACCTCAGAGTTAAACATGAAAGGTACTCGCTGATTTTTTAACATAATATGGCAAGAGCTACGTAAATACTCTGGCTGTTTTTTGCATATATGTTAATCAGTCAACACTGACCCTGCTGTAATAATTAAAGAAAAAACCAAACAGGCATTTTACTCAGGGCTGGTGAGGGCTTGCTGCCTACTTTAGTTACTGTGTCTGGTTATTCTTTACAACTAATTCCCCAGGATGAAGTGGAAGGTATTGGTTCAACCTGGTTCAACCTGGTTCAACAGGTTCAAAGGCAGTGGCCAATGCACTGGGGCCATACCTAGCTAACTCTGGCTCTGTGCTTGGGGACTCTGTGATGGAAGATCAAACCCAGGCATCTAACACACAAAAGCAACACTCAGCCCCCTGAGCTCTTTAGCCCCCAGAGCACATTTTCTGTGTGTAATTGAAAGGTCTAGCATTTGTTCTGCTGGTATTTAATCAGCTGTCCTGTGTGCGATGGTTTCTTCTATGCACCTCTATCCAAGATTACCTTTCACCCATTGCGTGTCTGTGCATTCCATTCTGCAACTGACAATCTGCAATTTAGGTCTGAAATACTGCTTAGGTTTTCCCGTTCTCCTCACATCCTTCCTTACCCCACTTCTCTTCTTGCCTTTTCTTTTCTACCTGGATGATTTTTTTTCATTAACCTCATTCACAAAGATTAGGCTATGAATGACTGTCCCCCATGTTCAGGCATGCTAGCCTGTCTGCCAAGGAACATGCTTTGTGCCAGAGACACTAGGTTTGGAGCTTCTGGGAGTGGAGAGGATGAGAACCCTTGTAAGGACACACCAAAGCCTAATCTCACTGTTTCTGACTGTCCTCTTGGAACAGAGGCTTTGTAAGCCAGAAAGTGCCATCAATAGCACCCTAGCATGCCAGCACCAAAATCTTAGATTTTCAGCCTCCTCAAAAAAAAAAAAAAAACATATATTATTACTATTGTTTAAGTCCCCAGACTGTAGAATTCTGCAACGGTGGCCTGAGAGGTCCAACTTAAGCCCCATTTTCTTGTCCTCAATCATGGCTGTCGAACAGCATTGTCTCTAGAAGATTCTGAGGCCAATCACTTTCAGAGGTATGCTTTTTCTCCATGTGTCCGAAACTCATTTCACTTTGTTCTGTAGAATTTTCATGGTTACTAGGCTTTATTTCTTGTTTGTTTGGTTTTTTTTTTTTTTGAGGGGGTCCACACCAGCAATACTTAGGGGTTACTCCTGGTTCTGCACTCTGAAATTGTTCCTGACAGGCTGGGGGAATCATATGGGATGTTGTGTATCGAACCTGGATCCATCCTAGCTCGACCTTTCAAGGCAAAAGCCCTACAGTTGTGCTCTCTCTCTCTGGCCCCTCCAAGCTTTGTTTCTCTCTGAAGTTACTCTTCCTTCTCCAGGGATAGAAATCAAATAACCCGTGATGGGAGCCAAGCAAGCGTCCTACTTCAATAGACATAGAAGAACTGTGCCTTGATTTTTTTTCCTGGTACCAAGCAGTGTGGCTTACTATGGTCGCCATCAGCAAGGCATTTACTCTGAGAGTTGTGGATAAACAGCAGATGCTCAGATTCGTTAACACCAGGTCCTCTCAGGGGTCCTCAAACTTTTTCAACAGGGGGCCAGTTCACTGTCCCTCAGACCATTGCAGGGTCTGACTCTAGTAAAAACAAAACTTATGAACGAATTCTTATGCACACTGCATAGATCTTATTTTGCAATGAAGAAACAAAACAGATACAAATACAATATGTGGCCCTCGGGCCATAGTTTGAGGACCACTGTCTCAGTTTGAACGTGTGAGTCTGCCCTAGCTTCTTCAAAAGGACCAAATCTCAGCCGATGCAGACGGGAAGATAAACTTGGCAGCAGGAACCAATGTTTGCCTCTTCCACTCCCCCCACCCCCTGCACCTACAGAATTCTACCAGGGTTAAGTGCCGTAATTTTTGTGCCATACATATGGACGCAGTTCAATCCCTAGGCATCCCATATGGTCCCCCTAGCCAGGAGTGATTTTTAAGCGTATAGCCAGGAATAACCCCTGAGCATCACCAGGTGTGGTCCAAAAAAAAAAAAAAAAAAGTTCCCATTTGTATCAAATATTTCTCATTTGTATCTTAATTATTTTCTGTTGGTCTTGTTTTCTCATTGCCTTTCATCTGTTTTTCCCCCTCCTCTTGGGAAGGAGCTTGAATTGCATTTCAATAAATGGAAGGCAGGAGAGCTTAGCTGGAGTTGTCACCTAGGCTTGTGGTTCTGTGTGCTGGAGCGACTGGCTTGTGGGTAAACAGCCTGTAGTGTGAGTTTCCTTGCCTGCTCTATTCTCCATATCTGTATGGATTAATTATTGCAGAGAATTGTTAACAAACCAGCTTCTTCTATCCTCCCTGGATTGGGGGTTTGGGATATCCCTTTCCCTTCTGGGAAGGAACTGTGGGATACCCAAAGCTCAACCCAACTCCCAAAGAACGTCTCATTACATTTTTTTAAATCCATGCATTTTTTAAATCATTTCTGGTGCTGGAGACTCTGCTCCTTCCTCCCAGGGTCCAGGATCATCCATTAGGTTCATTCATTCAGTCACCAAATCACAGAACAGGCTTCAGCTTCCAGGACCGAGAAGGAGTTTATCAAGCATTTTCCACTTAAGTGCTATGTGCCGAGCACATTTTATCTCCATGGCACTCCTGCCATGCTTGCCTCCCACTTCCAGACTGTGTCAGGACAGCAAGGAGTCATCGCTTGGGGTGGGATAAACCACTATACTTGACGACTTCTTATGGTCACATTTCAGCCAGGTGCTGGAGAGACACTTGATATAGAAAAAGTCACAAGTCTTTGTTCCTTATCAATACATGGGCCAAAGGGTACTCAGTGGGGGTGAAGAGTTAGTAAAACGGGTGCCAACTTTCTGAGCTGGAGTGGGCCAGGGCAGATGGTACAGAGGTGAAAGGTCTCAGAACCCACCAAGCCCAGCCTATTTGTCCTTGTGTATCCTTTGTAGAATGATATGCTTGATTCTCTGCTCTCACAGGGGCTCTAAGAGGGCATCAGAGCAGAGAGCATTCTAGTAATTTCTTCATCTTCCAGCTCACTTCAGTGCTATGTATAAGCTGCTACTGTGCAGGTGACTGACCAGCTCTGGCAAACACTTTGCAGAGACTTCTGTCTCCAGGTACCTGGGTGCTTTCAGGGTTCAAAGAAAGCAAGAATCACACCGTTCTACTTCACTACTGCAGCACTGTGGGTAAGGATGGGAATTTTTGCTGGGTTGTGGCCAATGTACTGATGGGGAAATTTATATATATAATTTATATATTTATATATTATACATGTATTTATATATAATGTAGATAGATAGATAGATAGATAGATAGATAGATAGATAGATAGATAGATAGATAGATAGATAGATAGATAGATAGATAGATAGATAGATAGATGGTGACATTCCTCCTGGGATTTTGGCCCACCCCTCCCTAACAGATGGCTCTTCAAATCACACACACCCCACTAAGTAACGAGGTTGGGGGAAGTAAAAGCCTTTCTTCCAGCCAGAGGGGCCCTCTGAGGCCTAAACTGGCCTTGCAGTAGAGGAAGGGTCAGGGATTCATCTTTCTCCTCACTCATGTCCTCATATGGGGGCTTCTTGGGTTCCCAAGTCTAGTCAAGTGACCCCAGGCGCTCACAGCTCCTTGAGCAACATGAGAACTAACTGCTGACTGACCCGAATGTCCATCCCCAGGAAAGTCCCCACTTGCAGAGCACCTCTGGCTCACTGTCACAAGTGCACCATCCAAAATCAGTGTGCTGGGAAGGGGCAGACCAGGCACCGGGTTTGGGGGTGCTGCCCTCAGGTGCTTCCTGGAATGAGGCCAGAACATCTGCACAGGGACCCCACCCCCCAACAGTGTCATGGCTGACACACCCCTCCATAGGACAGAGCTATGTTCCTGATATGTACCAGGCACTGTGCTAACACTAACAGCTGCTCTGTGTCCGAGATCTCACTTAATCCCCCCAACAAACCGGCGGGGACACGTGCTCCTCGTGGCACAGGTGAGGCGCCGAGGCTCAGGATGGCTAAAAGACTCCCCAGCCCCACCAGACCCATCTAGGAGCTGCATCCCAGAATTCAACTCCAGGCCCATGAGACTGTCGTAGGGTTCCTCAGACACTCAAGCTCAGACAGATCAGCCCGTCAGACAGGTGGGCAAAGTGAGGTCTGAGGAGGCATCCTTACAGCTGCAAGATGTGCAGTGGGGTTGCCTTGCCCACCCCCTCCAGTGTCCTCCTCCCGCTCTCCCAACCCTCCCTCCCTCCCTGCCCCAGGGAGAGGCCCCATACTTGGCCCAATTTTCTGGAAAGGTTCCGGGGGTTCCTCCTTCACCTCATCAGAGGCCACCACACCTTGGTCGAAGGGGTCTGTGGGAGAACACAGGACCTTAGTGCCCAGGACCCTGGTACCAGGAGCCCAGTCACAAACCAGGAGGTGGGCGGCCACTATGGACTTACCTGCCCGGTTCTCGGGGGCCCCTTCCACGCTGAATACTGCGCTCAGGTGGAGGCACCGCCACAGGAAGAAAGAAGCAAACAGGAGCCCTGTTAGACCCTTCCCACAGCTGCCTTGCCCCTCTGTCTACTTTGAGGGCCTGGGGGAGCTGCTGTGGTCAGGAAATTAGGGGTCACTGAAGGGCACAGCTGATGCCTTCACCCGTCATCCTCCTCCACTTGGCACATGCATTTCCCAAGGACACACAAACAAAGGTGCTCCCTGCTGCCTGACCTGCATCTCATCAGGTCATGAAGTGCCAATATGGCAGCAAAGAAGGAGGACATGAGAAGAGGGGAAGAAGAGGCCAGAGGAAGAGGAAGAGAGAGAAATAGAGAAACGATGAAAAGGAGGGAAGAGGAAGAGGGAGAAGAAGGAGAGGCAGAGAAGTGAGGCTGAAGAGAGAGGAAGAGAGCATGTGAGAGCAAGGGGAGAAAGGAAAAAGAGATATGAGAAAGACGAATTATGAAAGGAAGAGGGACAGAAAGGAAGTGAGAGGAAGAGGGGGAGAGGAAAAGAAAGATAAAGGAGAGAGAGAGGAGGTGGTGAGAGCAAGAGGATGAAAGACTTAAGAAGCCTGAGCCAGACCAACTGGGGGTGGGTTAAGATGGGGCTGGAGAAGGAGCCCCAAGGCCTTTTTTTAGGTCAGACATCTATTTCTAGAAATTTTAAGATTCTAAAATACGACTTAAATTTATCGTTCTAATTTCCAACTCTAGAAGGCCCTAAAATACCATCCTTCTTTTTTTAAAAATAGCTTTAATTTCTTGAGCGTATGCAAATATCTCATCTGGAATTGTGAGATGCATTAGGATGGAACTGCTGAATCTGTGGGATCTGGATCTAGAAGCACGGCAGCTTCTGTGCCCCTGGGCCACTGGACCTTCCCTCCCCTTGGGGTGAGTGTGATTTGGAGGGCCTGGGGCAGGGAAGCAGCAACCCTACCCCTGGCCCCCTCAAGATCTGGGGTTTTATCTGTGCTCTCTGGGTGTGAGGGCCCCGACTCACCATCCACAGCGTGTAGGTCCCGGTGCTCCTGGAAACAGCTGTAATACTTGTACTTCTTGCCGCAAATGTCACACGTGTACCTGAAATTGTCTGAAGGGCAGGAAAAGGAGCGCATGGTTACCAGGGGCTGCTATCCTTGGGGTCCTGGGGTGACCTACTCTGCTGCAGGAATCACAGGAAGCTGTGAGGGATCAGTGCAGATGGGCCTCAGCTGCCCCTCACCCCAGAAATGGTCCCTGAGCCACTCTGTTTCTGGGTACCTCCAATCTCTTCTGGGCCATGGAGGTTCAGACACAGCCCATGTGAGGGTTTGGCTTCTCCCCTTGGAGCAGACAGGGCTGAGAGACAGTGGCTCAAGCTCCCATGAGTCCTGGAAGCACAGTATTGAGTGGAAGCTGAGGGATCCTTCACATAAGGGTTCCGGGGAACCCTTTGGAGTGATTTCTCAAACTAGCACTGCAAAAATCATGAAAGCCACTTCATTATCTACCACAAGACTCCTGGGGCCTGTCCACTGCCCTCCCCATCATGTCCTGGCACTAGAAAGCAAGGGGGGGATGGCACTGCCAGCACTTCCTGGTGAATCTGGCAACGAAGGGCAGCTGAGGTGACACAGGTAACATGTGGGGAACTAGGAAGCAGAAGGTACCTGGCATGACTCCTCTGAGCCTCTAGCTAGGCAGGCTTGAAGATGCCAAGGTACCTACGTAATTTCCCTATGTCTGGGCTGACCCCCTGATTTGCTTCTCATGAATATAAAACAGTCAACTGGATGTCACTTCCACATTAAGGAGGTCCTGGGAGATGGCTCAGTGGCTTCAAATTAAACTTGCCGTGCAAGCATGAAGCCATGAGTTCAAACCCCATTGCTGCTTGCATATGTAGAGGTGATCCCAATAACCTCAACCTATGCATGGATGCACACGTATGCACGTATGACAGATCCCATGGTCTGGGATCCAGCTTTCTTCCTTTTTGCTCTCCCTCTCTCTTGCCTGCTGCCAGCTGTGAGTCATAGCTCCTCCCCACTCAAATAACAGCTGATGGTGAGAAATTGGGATGTGCAGGCAGACTGAAAACCTGTGGCCACATGTGGCACAGAACCTTCTGGAAGGTGGCACATGAAGGCCTTGCAGCTGGCACGCGGGAAGGTCCGCAATTAAGATATGTGGCGCGTGCCGCATAGCTTTTGGATATTAAAATCTTGTTATTAAGGTTTAATTGACATGCTGGCACTTTTGAGGAAATTCTTTGGTTTTGTGTGGCAGTTTGGACACTCGGGCTCAAAAAGGTTAGCCATCACTAGATTCAGAATCTAGGCTGAGCTACAAGAGTGGGAAATCCAGCCAGGCTGACATGGCAGCCAGAAAAGCCCAAGCACAGAGACAGAGAGATTACCAACAGCTACTGCCATTAGCCAACCCCTGAGGAAAAGGGGGCTGTGCAGCCATAGAGGCTGGAAGGCTGGGATGACATCCAAGGGCAATGTCCCAGGTTGGACTCTAGGATTTCTCTGCACTCCAGCACAACTCTCTAATCCCTATCCCAGTGGGGGAACTTGCTCTGTGTTCCTGGTGACCTCCATCCCCCTCTGAATGCTGCCCAGATCAGGAAGACCTGCTGCAGGGGTGCTCAGTGGGACCCAGTTGAAATCCAAATATTCACCGAACCCCAAATCATAGCTGTGGTTCTTCTCTATCCGCACGCACCATGCCTCGTTCCTGGGCTGAGACACTGGCTCCTGGGCCACTTTATCTTCTTCTCAGCATCCCACACAGGGTCCAAGATCCCGTGGTACTGACCTATGATTGAGTGGGAAGTTATGGCCTCAGCAGAGGAGGCTTTGGGACACAGAGCTCAGTAGCCGCCTGCCCCACCATTCCCCTGCCACTGTACAATTTGGAAGCAGCTTTGCTTCAGCAGCCCCATGCCTCAGTCTGGGCATTCAGAGGGGGTGGCAGGATCCAGCCTTCTACCACCCACCATCAGTGAGGGAACTGCTGCCTTCTGAACTCCGTATCCACTGCTGAACCTTCTAAGAAGCAGGGCAAGGGGAGGGATGGTCAGGTGTAAGGGTCTGCCCTGCGCAGGATTCAGCTTCTCACTTTTTCTCCCTAATCTGGATGGTTGAGTCCCTTCCTAGGCGTCCATTTCTGCTGGCTGGACCGAGGGTTCCAGGCCTGGCTTCTGGCTCCAACTTCCTCCATGAATAGCACCCCAGCCTTGCCACCAGCATGGGGCTCCTTCAGAGCTGACTCCAGGGGGAAAAGTTAAAGTTTGGGATTTGTGGTTCCTGCAAGGCCTAATCCTGAGGCTCCCAAAACCCCCCAACACAGAAGTCCCCCACCAGTGACCACTGTTCCCACCTAAGGTGGGGTGTGGTGGTGGGTAGGACAAGGGAGCTGAGCATCTTCCAGAATGTCACTCGGGGTCTTGTGAGGAGCCATGGTGAAAACTTCACTCTTGACAGCTTTCCAATCTCTGTCCCTCAGTTTTCTTGCCTGTCTCGTGGCCGTGCTCCTTCATGCCTTGCTGTGAAGGCACAGGAAGGCCAACAGGCCAGTAATGCTTGATGACTGTCACTGACTTCAGTTCAACAAAGGGAATCCATGTGATTGGCAGGAGAACAGGATACAGAATGACCTTCCATTTTCTTAGCCAAAAAGTGTATGTATGGGGTTGGAGCAATAGCAGAGTGGTAGGACATTTGCCTTGCGTGCAGCACCCAGGACCCATCCGGGTTCAATCCTCAGTATCAATTATGGTCCCCTGAGCCTGCCAGGAGTGATTTCTGAGCACAGAGCCAGGAGTATACCTTGAGCACTGCTGGATATAGCCCAAAAGTCCCCCTACCCCAAAAGTGTGTATATGTGTGTGTGGTTATATCTCCAGATATGATATATCTCTCCATTATAGAGTTCTGTTCAAGACCCCCATGGGATTCCTAAAATTATGAATTCTATATACTCCATGTTTCCTAAACACACACCTATGTTCATGTCTAACTGATAAACTAGTCGAGTAAGAGATGAGCAGTAAGAAAACAGAACCAGAAAAGAAAAGAATGGCTGCCGATACTTGATACTTTCCAGATAGTCCAGTCCTGCTAATATCTCTGTGGCATATGCAGAAAGGAGGTAGGGGGGCATATTACCTTTTGCTACATGAGCTACAACAGCCCAACACCACCCAACACCCTTTGACAGAGAGCCTAGCTCTGTCTTAACCTTATAAAATTTCCAATCCACCTACTTTGTTTTAGAACTATAATCCAGGACACTACCCTCTCTTGTGCCAGGCCAGTAGGATCACAAGAAATCTAAAGAGAAAGTTATAAAGTAATTTGCCCACTTTAGTGAACCTAATCAGTAGCACAGAAAACTCAACTAGCACCAAACCACAGCCCAGTAAATCCCTAGCCTGCAACTTTAGTAATATCATGGAAAAGTATGATTATTAAATCATTCCAAACTGACTTGTGTTTATTTAAGATTTGATCATTCTGGTTGCCTTTGTGTTGTAACAAACAACAGAAATTTACTTTCTGTTGCTTGTTACAACACAAAGGCAACCAAAATGGTGGCAGGCTACGGTGGTAGTTAGGAGTTTGCGGATACTTGGTGAATGTGAAGTGAAGGCCATGCTGTTGGTGGAATTGGTGTTTGAACATCTAGAGGCTGAAATGATCATATTATGAACAACCTGGTAAATCACAGTGGTATAATAAAAATTATAAAGAAAAATAAAAGAGGGGCTGGAGAGATAGCATTGGAGGTAAGGCATTTGCCTTTCATGCAGAAGGTCATTGGTTCAAATCCTGGCATCCCATATGGTCCCCTGAGCCTGCCAGGAGCGATTTCAGAGCATGGAGCCAGGAGTAACCCCCTGAGCACTGCCAGGTGTGACCCCAAAATGAAAAAAGTAAATAAATAAAAATAAAAGGAAAACAGAACCATTATACTCATAAACTGTCAGAAAAGAGTGCATGTAGGCCTCTGTCAATAGCTCACTGTGAATTATATTTTAGATTACAGGACATAAACCACAGATTGGGAGGTTACTGGATTCTATAGCAGTGAAATGACAGATTCCTCACTGGAAGGTGGAGGACCTGTCTCACCCCACCACCATACAAGCTGAAGAACACCTTTCTGGGACTCAGTGTCCTTATCTGCAAAATGGGTTGGGTGGATTTGCTGTTCTTGTTTTGTTTGGGCCACACCAGGCAATGCTCAAGACACCAAGCTAGAGTTAAGATGCTTTCTGAGCAGACCCTGATGCCAGGAGCCCAACTGGGAATACAATAAAAGCACTTTGGCCACAGAGAGAAAGCAAGCAGGAGGAAAGAAAAAATAGCCAGTTCCTCAACATCCACCCAGGGAACCTCCCGGAACCACAAAAGTCAGGTAGAAGCCAATGGATTATTGAGGTGGGAGAGGCCGGAAGCCCAGAATAGCCAAGGAAGGAAAGATGAGTAGGGGAAGCTGTTTAAATATGTGGCTGACCACAAGAGCTGAAAGAGAAGGGTAATGATAGAGGAGCCAGGAGCCAGGGCTGGGCCAGGAGGAGGAGCAAAGGCCCCTCCACAGGGTCTTCAAGTAGATATCCAGCTAACCAGAATGCCAGATTCCCTAGAAAGCACAGGCCTGCTTGCATCTCACAAAACTTCAGAATCTAGGGGCACTAGTATACAACAGATAGGGTGCTTGCCTTGCATGTCACCAACCAGGGCTCCATCCCTTGCACTCCATATGGTCCCCCAAGCACTACCAGGAATGATCCCTGAGCTCAGAGTCGAGTAAGTCCTGAGCATCACTGAATGTGCCCCTTAGCCCCCCAAAAAACCAAATTCCATTAATTTAAAGAGAGGAGGGGGTGGAAATTTCTTCAAACAACACTAATAGGATCCAAGTGACCTGTGTGTATTTTTCTCAGGGTGGTTTGTTAAGAATTTTAAATATAGGGGCCATGTCCACCAGTATTGGGGGTGCCCAGGGCAACTGCCAGACAACACTGACTCAGAGGGTCGGGCTGATGGATTAGGGCTCAGCAGGAGGTACCATGCCTAATGATCCTAGGGTGAGGATAGGTGGAGGCATGTAATGCCAGGGTCCAACCCACAAGCTTGTGTTCCATCATTGAGTTAGCTACCTGGCTCTGGAAATGTGTGTGTGTGTGTGTGTGTGTGTGTGTGTGTGTGTGTGTGTGTGTGTGTGTGTGTGTTTGATGGGTACCTATTCTTTATAGTGTTTTGCAGTAATTTAATAAATATGCCAAGGCTGAAAACCAAGAGTCCATCCCTTGTCCCCCCACCTCTGAGCCCCAGCCAGCTGGACTGGAAAGACAATGCCACACTGTCACTGGCTATCAGGCAGCACAGAGCCACTGGGATATGGACATCTGGCCTGCAAAATCTCCACCACTGTTTCTGGTCCCTCCCCCCCTTCCCAAATGTGTGCTGATTCCAATGGAGAACTAAGTGACTGGTGTGCCTGGTACTTTCTAAGTCCCAGGTATCATGGCGCCACTGGGGTGAACAATTTGTCACAGATACATATGACTCTAAGGATGCTCGGAGAGCTCTCTGAGCTGTGTCTTCAGCAGTGGTAGAATTGAAAACCACCTTTTGAAAAACACACATGCAGGCGATCTTAGGCATATACACATATACAAACACACATGCACGCAACCTAAGACACGCATGCCCAGCTTCGCGCACACCAAGGAGTAGAATTGTTAAGTTCTGAATTCAGGCTTTTCAGGAGTGGAGTGAGATGTCGCCTGTCGATAGCTAGCCATCTGCCTACCACATTATCAGATTGGTGGGAAGGGCAAGCCAGTCTCAGGAGCAGAACATTCTTCTGTCCCCCAGTGGAGAGATCTGAGAGCTCCAGCACCCTGTGGGTTTCTGAGAAGAAAGGATTTCCCAAAGAACCAGATAGAGCCCAGGGCCTAGATATGGATGGAGGTTGAAATATGGAGGAAGCCAAAGAGGCAGCTTGGCCAATGAGACCCGAGCAGGACACAATCCACAACCCCAGGCCTCCCCCTGTTATCTGACCAGGGAGCCCCTACCAAGGCCCCACTTGCATGGGTAATGTGGGACCCCAGGTTTCAACTCTTTAGAAACTCTCTGGACCCTAGACTGGACCCCAGCAATGTGTCTCCCCAACACTTGGAGGAAACACTCCCCTCCTGGGTCACCCCTTGTCCACCTTATGCTAGTCACATTCCAGGAGGGGAGAGAAGATACTCACTGCCTTGGATGGCTCCCTCCCCCGATGTGGCTTCTGTGTCTGGAAGAGAATGAAAGAAGGGGTGAGCAGAGGTGAGGGGAGGAAGGAGAACTTGCTGCCACCACCCAGGCCCTTCTCTTTCAGAGGCCACCTTTCCCTTCTCCACCTCAGGCTCCATCACCCCAACCTCAGAGTCCTTATCTGCTGAAAGGTGTCAGCAGTGACACAGAGGCATGTGGGAGAAACAAGCCTATCAGACTTAGGGTACTAGAGTCTGGCTACTACCCACTTCTGTCCCATATGCTCCCCAATGGCAGAGACCTTTCTCTCCTTAGTGTAGAACAGAGGTAGACTCTTGGGGTTCAGCAGGCAGGGGTACCCCTGAGAAATGAGAGTCGAAGATGAACAGATGTGACCCTGCACTCACCTCGGTGTGCCCGCACATGTGTCTGAAAACAGTTGTAATACTTGTACTTCTTGCCACAGATCCCGCATTCGTAGGACCCTGGAAGACAAAAAAAGGCAGGATGGGTCAGCCAGCACCCACACAAGTACCTAAAGACCCCTACCTGGTGGGAAATCTCCAGGGACAGCAAAGAGGCAGGAGGAACTGCCCAGAGCTGGAAGCTAACTGGGTGGCCAGGCGGTTCCAGTCATACCTCCCTTAATCCCTTTGGATCTCAGGAACTGGACTTGCCTGGTCTCTGCAGGCCTCACCTGATGGATGGGAGCTGAGCCAGTATTTCTTTCTTTTGCTTTTTTTCTTTTTTGGGGGGGATCCACACCCGGCAGTGCTCAGGGGTTACTACAGAAATCTCTTCTGGCAGACTCAGGGACCATATGGGATGCCGGGATTCAAACCACCGTCCATCCTGGGTTAGCTGCATGCAAGACAAATGCCCTACCGCTGTACTATCTCTCTAGCCCCTGAGCCAGTATTTCTGGCAGGTGGTTCACCATCTTCCTAGATGGTTTACGAGTGCCTGCGAATTCTTGTGTTGCTGCTGGTGAGAGCAGGAGGGGAGAGCAAATCGTTCAATTCCCAGATGCCAGCTTGGCCATACGGGGGTCTCTTGGGCACTCTGTAATGTGGGGCAGCCAGACACAGTGGAGGGGGCAGGAGATAGGGGAGCTGCTCTCTGCAGGGTGAGTAGAGTCCCAAAGCTGACTTGATTTAGGGGCACTTAACTGGTCTGGAGCCCTGAAGGTGGGGTGCCAAGTGCTCATTCTCCATCAGCCCTGAGTGATGGGCAAGCTCCTAGAATGTTCCAACTCAAGAGTTGGAGGTTCAGGACCAGAGCGACAGAACAGTGGTAAATCATTTGTCTTGCATGCGGCCAATCCTTGGATTCAATCCCCAACATCCCATATGGTCCCCTAAGCCTGCCAGGAGCAATTTCTGAGTGCAGAGCCAGAAGTAACCCCTGAGTGCCACCAGATGTGACCCAAAAACCAAAAAAAAAAAAAAAAAAAAAGTTTGAGGTTTTTTTCCCCCTGGGTTTGGGACACTGGCAGGGTTTCCAAGAGACCATGAGGGGTTCGGAATAACCTGTGACTCCCTCATAAGTCTGGAACTTCAGAGCCATCTCCTGGGTTCCCAGCTCACTGCCAAGAGGAAGCTCCTCAGGGAAAGGGACAGAAATGAGTGTCACAGACAGACACTGGTAGATTTAGGGCCTCCTCATGTGGGTTGGAGTGAAACTGGTATAGGCAATATCTGGCCCAGTATGGTTCCAGAAGTACACCTCATCTTGGAAATGAGGGAAATGATCCCCTTATCTCCTAGGCTTACAAGGGTGAATGGAACAGATGTTCTATAAGACCCTAAAGAATGAAGACATCTCCCCAACACACCCTGTTTCCATGCCCTGTTTCTGTGAGTAGTGGGCATGAGATGGACCAGCACGGGTCACAGCAGCACAGCAATGAGTCTGTGCCTCCTGCACTGTAGGCGTGTGCATGGGGGGGGGGGTCTCTTCTAGACTCTGTTCCATCTGGCCTAAATTGCCCCTGGCAGGCCCAGCATTGAGGGTTCATTCTGATTTCATGATTCAGCCAGAAAAGAGCCCTAAGGCAGCCCCAAAGGTTGTACATTTAAAGCCGCAACTGGGGAGCTGGAGTTTTCACTAAGCACTGAGTTTTTCACTAATCATTATGGGCCCAGGAGAAGGACCAAGGAAGGGGCTGACAGGTGGGCAGGGATGCAGCTACATTCCCCTCAGGCCCATGCCAACATCTGCAGGGACATGGGGCTCATTCCCAGCCCTCATCACTACCATAAAGCAACAGATCTGAGCTGCTCAGGCCCTCAGGAGTCATACAGCAGGCGAGTAGAGGGCTCGACAGGCATTTCTCAACCCAAATTTAACCATGTTTAACTTTCTGGGTGCCCCCTCCCCAGTCCTCAATTCTCTCCCTAGTCTCCAACCATGTTCCCCCCTCCGTTGATGTAATTTTCTTCATGGGCCCTTGGAATATACAGAGAGCCCTCAGAGGGGCCATATGATTCCTAACTAAGAAACAGTTCTCGAGAATGTTGGACCCATCATGATTGGTACACGTACCCCTTCCTAAGGGCTGCCATTTGGGACCCTCCCCATACCACAGACCCTTCTATACTCTGGGCATCTGGAATTTGGGATCTGAAGGCAAATGGTGGGGGCAGACCAAGCTTTACATTCAGTTCTCCTTGTGCGCACACTCACTGCCCTGCCCTGAGATTGTCCAAGGCAATCTTGGACACCTGCTTGGTCCCAGGGTGTAAGGTATCCCTTCCGCCAACTCCCTTACCTAAGCTTCCTTTTGAGATGTTAATCCCACCTGGATGGTCAGACCCACCCATACCTGGGATGGGTGGGCTATTTTGAATAAAGAATAAAAGGTGCTGGCTTGTGGGGGAGGAAAGGATGATAGAGAAAGACACATGATAGAGAGAAGCAGCAAGGGACACAGACAGAGCTTCTGAGAGAAAGACATGAGTTAGGCAGACATGGCTCAGAGGCCCATGTGGAGAAAAGCCATGAGGGAATAAAGAGAGCTGATTCTGATGAAATTTTAACTCACTGCTTGTGAATTATTTCTCCACAGTTATCTTACTTGATCAGACCCACCGCCCAAAGGGGCTAGAGGCACCGTGCCAAGGGAAGCTTCACTCAACACGTGGACTTTCTATTTTATATTTTAATCTACACCGGGGTGCTCCACCCACATCTGCCACCCTGTGGATGGGTAGGTGGAGAACGATGAACAAGGCTGCATGATTACCCACCACACTTAGCCCCATCGTGGTGATGAAGCAGCAGGTGACAGGCCTAGGGTAACACCTGAAGACTAAAATCATGGCCAGTGATCTGGAAACCCAATAGGCTTCCAGGGGCCATTGAGACCTTGGACTCTAACGTCTACCCTGGGCATCTGGTCTCTGTAGGGTGTCAAGCTCTGAGACACTAGAAACCATTTTTATATGTTTTTGTAATATGCGCAGTGATGCTCAGGGCTTATTCCTGGCTCTGAACTTAGGCCAGTAGGCTCAGAGGACCATATGGGGTGCCAAGGGTCAAACTCAGATCGGTCATGTGCAAGACACCCCAACTGCTGTACTATTGCTCTGTCCCCAACTGGCAGCCATAAGGGAACCAGTTTTCCAGCATTAGTTGGAGACCAGCAGTTTCGGAGAGTGGGGGTGACTGTGACAGGCAGGGAAGCCCTATTCCAACAGTTCCCCCTACCCTTTCCTCTCTCTTCCTGTGTATCTTTCACACCCCATCCTCCTGCCTCTGTCCTTTCCCAGGGCTTCCCATGGGGTTGAGCATCTTGGAGGTTCCAGCAAGAAAGGTGGAAGGGAAACTTTAGTGCAAGGCTGAGAAAGCAAGTGTTGGTTGCTGGGTGGTGTGGCAGAGGGGAGCTGTCCCTTTTGTGAACAGGATGACTCCCAATCCTTGTCCTCAATGAAACAGAAGGCAGAGCCCCTGGAGTTGTCAAGGGAAATACCAGGAGAGTCACAAGGGGAGGCTCAAGCCCCGTGCAGCAGGCACTGGAAGAAATTCAAGAACTCAGAGTATGCTGGAACGGAAACCCAGCCAGGATCAGAACCATGCATGCTGACACTTTCTGAGTGCCTACACTTAGGAATCCAACTCAAGCCCTTGGCATGGCAGGGGATGGTGAGACTTGGGGTTACAGCACCAAGAGCCAGCAGAGACAGCAAATTCCGCCCCTGCCGTTGAGAGGTCGATTTCCCTAACTTTTCCCCTTTCATGCTTTACCCAAATCTCATTTGGACGAATGGCACATTAATACTAAAGTGATCTGGAAGAAAAATGTGTCAAAGCCAAGACTATTGTGATCCCAATTTATTTTTAAATTCCTACCAAATTTTTATTTCAGACATAAAATTATTTTATTATTAAATTATTATTATTATTACAGAAATGAAAATTTTATTTCAATTTTGTTGTGGGAAATAAGAGTGAAACTGTGACAAAAACATTCTTGAACAGCAGTAATTTATTTTGTTTTTGTTTTTGTTTTGTTTTTATTCCATGCCCAGCGGCAGTGCTCAGGGGTTACTCCTGGCTCTGTGCTCAGAAATCGCTCCTGGAAGGCTCGGGGATCATAAGGAGGTGCCAGGGATCAAATTTGGGTCCACCCCAGGTTGGCCACATGCAAGGTAAATACCCTACTGCTGTGTTATCTCTCTGGCCACCAATACGATCTTTTAGAGGAGAGCAGCCCAAGGTGCTGTGGATGGCAAATAGGTGTTTAAAGAATAAAAAGGGAAACTAAAATTCTGACTGCTAGAGAGGCATATAATCATAAGTTTTGAAAACAGATGGGCCAGAGAGAGGTCGAGGGGCTAAAATACTCACCAGGCTCAGAGTTCACTCCCTGGTCCAATGTGCTTCTTCCCTCAGGCCCCCCAAACCACAGAGGTAACCCCAACATCACTGGGCACAGGCACCGAACTGTCACATATTAAAATCAATCTAAATATTGCCCTCGACTCCCAAAGCAGTACTTAAGAGAATCTCCATCCCGAAAAAAACCCAAGCTAAATGGAAATAGATGATGGGATATAGGAAAGAGAAGGGAGGCTTGAATTCCCTGGAATACATTTGAAAAGAATGAGTCACAGTTTGCTTTCCAAAATGCCACTTTTCAAAAAAAAATATCATCTCCCCAAAATGTTTCCCTTCGCTAATTACTTACATTTCAGATAAAAAACCGTGAGATGCCTACTCACAAGTTAGAAGCTGGTGCTTTCAAGTCCCTGGTACCCCCGCAGAAGTGGCCCCAGAGATGTGGTGTCATGATGCTCTTTAATAACACTTCCATCCCCATCACCCCAATGACCCCCACAATTCTCCAAGCAAGATGGGGAGGCCCTATGAAAGAATCATTGCAAAGTGTCTCAGAGAGGCAAAGGGCTCAGCCTGGAGTTGAGTGACAGAGCCTGGGTCTCTTGGCTTGAGGCCCAGGTTCTCGTTCCAACAGGGTCCCCACCTTCCTCCCTGAGCCAAGAGAGGAAGAGTCAGTAGCTGATTTGGGGTAAACCTGGGAGGGCAGCCAGATCTTCTCAACGGCTGTGGTGAAGCGCCGGGTATTGGTTCTGGCAGGCTCAGGGGCAAACCTTTGCCAGCAACTGACTTACTGAAACAGGAAACAAGTGATCGGCTGGCACCAGGAAGCAGGACCTGGCACTGCTGCCACCCGGCTTTGTCACAGGCCCAAATCCCTGTGGCCGTGTCAGATGGCTCCTGGCCCAGCTGTGTCAGCTGGATGGAGCGTGTCCCCCATTCCCTATCCCGTTACACCCCTCAACAACTCTGGGCTCTCCCTGTTGGCTGGCAGGCCAGTCTCCCATCAGATTAGGATCTCTATCCTGCACACATGCGCGCGCGCGCACACACACACACACACACACACACACACACACACACACACACACACACACACACACACACACGAATACAGAAGATTCTTCAACAGTGCCTACAGCCCAATGTTCCTCCTTCTGCTGAGGCTGCCCCCAACCTACTGCCTTGAGCCTTCCTACCCAATTGCTCCAGTGGATGTGCACTTGGATCCCATTATCTCCCCAGAAACGGAACCCAAATGAGCTTTCAGAGGATGCTTCCAGCATCAAAATAAAAGAGCCCATATCAGCTTCCCAGATTTTGCCCTAGAGATGGTGCTAAAAGGTGACACAGTCTCCTACAGCCCCAGCAAGCAGAGGCGAGTGTCACTGAGTTGTGGGATCCATGGTAGCTCTCTTCCATTCCACCTTAAAATGTTTGCACTGCCCTAAAATGAGGGTGTCAGGAGCCAGGAGATAATACAGGAGTAGGGTACAACCTGGCATGTAGCCCACTCTGGTTCGGCTCCTTACGTCACATACAATCCCAGTCACTACCACAAGGTGAAGCCCTCATGTGCATCCGGGGGGACCCTGGTTGATCCCAGGACAGGAGGACTGCAGAAAACCACACCTTTGAGCCTTCTCTCCTGCTAAACCCATAACCTGATTGAGCATCACCAGAGTAAATACCATGTCTCCTGAGCACTGTTTGAGAGGTCCCCACCCAAATAAAAAGAAATGAAGGGCTCTAGGAGTTTAGAGCACATGTAGCTCCATGCTATACCCATGGCAGACATCAATAACTGATTAAGTCACTCTCTGGAACCTTCACCACAAAGGATTACAATGGCTGGAAGCAATAACTGGGACCAACCCCAGTTGACCATCTGTTTACCATCTTAGATGAGATGATTTCAAAGGTTCCATTTTAACCACAATTTTCTTTCTTTCTTTTTTTTTTTTTTCAAGACTTTCCTCTTCTGCTGCTGAGTTCATGCCAGATTCTGGCTTCTAACCCTTGGCAGAAAAGATCCTGAAGGAGGACAGTGATGAGGTTATGCTGGAGGAACCATTATGGCAGCAAGTGGCAGGGTGTGCAGACTCTAAAATATTAGAGCCCCAAGGGGCACCATGATACTGTCATCCTGTTCCCTGTTTCACCAGGACTTGCAATGTCACATTTTCAGAAATGTCACATGATACTGGGAGATTATGAATTCCAGGAAGGCTGTCCTAGAAGTGGTTCCAGCAAGTGGAGATTATGCTATCTGATGTCCAGGTAAGAACTGAGTCCAGGTTTTCTTTATTATTGGTTTTTGAGTCACATCTGCTGGTGTTCAGGGCTTATTCTTGGGTTTGTACTCAGGCATCATTCTAAGGGAGGCTCAGGGAACCATATGTAATGCCAAAGATTGAACCAGAGTCAGCTACATGTAAGGCATGCATCTTAACCCTGGTACTATTTCTTCAATCCCAAACTCAAATCTTTGTTTTTGTTTTTGTTTTTGGGCCACACCCGGCGGTGCTCGGGGGTTACTCCTGGCTGTCTGCTCAGAAATAGCTCCTGGCTGGCACGGGGGACCATATGGGACACCGGGATTTGAACCAACCATCTTTGGTCCTAGATCGGCTGCTTGCAAGGCAAACGCTGCTGTGCTATCTCTCTGGGCCCCCAAACTCAAATCTTAAACATCAACTTTTCACTCTCCCATATTCCCACCTCCCCCCAGCCCTTCTCCCCTCCATCATATTGGCTAATTTCTTAGACATGGGTAAAGAGAAGAAATCACTACTCCTTCTCCTTGAAGAGATACTTGATACTATTAATACAAGTACAGATGCTAATAATAGCCCCTCCTTAACCAAGCAGAATGTTGCACACCTACATTATCCCACTGAATCCTCACATAACCCCATGGCTTTGCAACTGTGAGGATGGAGGCATAGACAGAGGCTGGCAGCTTGCCCTAGGTACAGCAGCTCAAGGCTTGGAACCTGCATCCACTTCCCATATGAGAAGACAAACTGGTTCTCCTCACACAACATTCTGCTCTTACAGAGCCATAGCCAACCCCATGAAGGAGCCAGGCCTCATAGATAAGCAGAGGACACCAAGGCCTTTGGTGATCCGGAACCCTGTGGAGGGCCAGCAGTTAAGCTGGAAACTAGCATGAATGTCTGAAAAACAGCCTGGAGGCCATGGGGCCCTTATAGCATGAGCATCTGATTGGGGAGCAGATGCCCACCAAGTTCCTGGCATGGCTGCTCAAGGTGTGTCTGTTCTGCTGGCTCCATTCAAGACTCACATTCAGCCCCCATCAGTGGCCCTCTCTTGGTAAAGCTACTGAGTCTTAAAACACTCATCCAAGGGAGCAAAAACTTATGCTACAAGAGTTAAGCAGCAAATGCACAGAGTAGTTCCTTAAGGAGCTACAGGGGGAGGTCACCTATTATCCCTTTTGCCCTCCCATTTTTCTTATAATGAACACTCTCCTCCATGCCATTCAGGCCCTTTAACAAATATGGGTCATCCCTCGGGTCATGTGAGAAGCTGGGAATGGCTATATGACTTGTTTGTTTGTTGTTTTTGTTTTGGGGCCACACCCAGCAGTGCTCAAGGATTACTCTCCTTGGCTCTGCACTCAGGGATTACTCCTGGTGGGTCTTGGGACCATATCGGATGCTGGACCTTGAACTTGGGTCAGCCACATGCAAGGTTTAAATGCCCTACCCACTGTACTATCTCTGTGGTCCCAACATTTTCTGATCAATGAGTGAGCACAAAACTGGTATCTCTCACTCTGGCTTCAGAAGGAAGGGAGGGAAGGAGGAAGGGACCTGCTCAAATTATGCTTTCCTTCTGACAACAACCCAAATGATAGCATGGCTGCTTTGGACTCGACACTGGAGCAGGGCAGAGCCCCCAACAAGGTCTGTGGGCTGATTAAGTCGTCATAAAATCTTTGAGTTTTGAGCTCCCAAGATCTATACTTTAAGGGACACAATGACATAACTTACCCACCTTAGGACAGAGAGAGCCCCAAGGCAAATAGTGCTGCCTAAAAGTAGGGCATAGGCAAGTTTGTTTAGAAGAGATTGGGGCCCTTATGGATCCCTTTTTTTCTCAACCAGATTATGGGGAATGACTCGAGTGAGGGGCATGGGAGAAAAGAAACTACTGCTGACCATAAGAAATCAAGGGAGATTTCTGAGAAGAATTGGCACTGACTTTGACCTTGAAGGAACAGTGGAATTTGAGTGTGTGGAAATAGGCAGAGGCAGTTTACAGAGAGGGACTCACACAAGCAAAGCACAGGTAATGGTGCAGGAGAGCAGACAGCACTGATAAAAAGAGAGCTGTAGGGTGTTTGCATTGCATGCAGCCAACCCAAGGCAGACTTAGGTTCCATTCCCTATAGAGGATTTGAATTGAATCCCATATAGGTCTCCAAGCCTGCCAGGAGCAATTTCTGAGTGCAGAACCAGGAGTAACCCATAAACATGGCGTGGCCCCAAAACAAAACAAAAATAAAAAACAAAGAAGGAAGCAGTAGTCAGAAAAACAGAAAAGGAGGCAGGAAGGCTCCGACGGTGAAAAAATTGGATTGTATGGCCTCGCCTTTAGACCCAACAGGGAACCCCATGTTTGTAAGTGAGGAAAACATGTTCAGGGATTTTTTTTTTCCTTTTTCTTTTTGGCCACAGCCTCTGATGGCCAGAGTGGAAAGTGGCTGAGGGCAAGGAGAAGCTAAGGTTACAGTGCCTAAAGGGGACCACATTCAGCAACGACCCAGAAGGAAAAGGAGCCAGAGACATGTGTAGAGACATTGCCAAGTCCTGAGGCTTAACTGGAGGGAGCAGACATAGGCACCTGGCACACACCTTGAGAGCAGGTGCAGGGGACCCAGGTGGCCCAAGAACATTAGCAGAACTGGAAAGACACCATGTTTCTAAGAACATCCAGAGAACAGAAAGACAGGAGGGCATCTGGGAAGAGAAAGCAGATCTGGGACCAGACAGGGTCAGGCTCAAGGCTGGCTGAGGGAACCTGGATTCCCTTCACAGGCCAGAGGTGGCCAAATGGGACCTGAGGAAGGACTTTGCCACACCCGACTATGTTGTCTGGCAGACCCCAAAAGTCAGCTTGGTCATAAAGCTGGAAGAGTGCCCTCCAAACATTTGCCCCTGGCCCCTGTCTTTTACTGAGCTCTGGCCAACCTAATCCCATCTCTCCATGAGTCATTCTCAATAGCCTCTGAAGAGTGGCCCTGAGGTTGTAGGTTCAGCATCTGAACAGGGACCCCAGCACTTGTCTTTCTGGATCAGCTCTGAAACCTCTGGAAGAATCTGAGGCTGTCACACCTGCCTCTGATTCATGCTGGGAATTTGAGGAGGTAGAAAATTTCTCAGAGATGGAGCAGAAAAAGGTGCGGGACCTTGCGGATCCCATCCTGTCACTTTCTTCTGGCCACAGCAGAAAACTGCCCAGAGCAGGTGGCCATCCAAACTGTGCTTTCCCTCTGACAACAACCCAAATCATGGCTGCTTTGGGCTTCCTTAGTAGCTGCCGTCTACCATTAGGCATCAGTAGCAGGGGATATGGCCAAGCTTGACACACCTGAGAATCCCCCCATGGTGTGAACTCTTCTTTGTCCCTGCAGAAAGTTCTATCAGTGGTCCTCAAACTATGGCCCGTGGGCCACATATTGCATTTGTATCTGTTTTTTTTCTTCATTGCAAAATAAGATATATGCAGTGTGCATAAGAATTCGTTCATAAGTTTTGTTTTTACTATAGACCCTCCAATGGTCTGAGGAACAGTGAACTGGCCCCCTGTTTAAAAAGTTTTTTTTTTTTTTTTTTTTGGTTTTTGGGCCACACCCGGTAACGCGCAGGGGTTACTCCTGGCTATGCGCTCAGAAGTCGCTCCTGGCTTGGGGGACCATATGGGACGCCGGGGGATCGAACCGCGGTCTGTCTCCTAGGCTAGCGCAGGTAAGGCAGGCACCTTACCTCCAGCGCCACCGCCCGGCCCCCCCTGTTTAAAAAGTTTGAGGACCCCTGTTAGATACTGAAGTCTTTAAGACTGAGGATTGTTTTGCCACAAGCAATGAAGACACTCAGTACTAGAACCTCAGATGAGCAAAGCAAATCCAAAGAAACTTGACCTATCCTTGTTGGGCAGAGGAGACTCCCAATGTCAGAGCCAGGGAAACACCCAAGGATTCCCCCCACATCCCCACAGTTCCTCTGATCCCACCTCACCTCGTATCCCCCCTTGGCCACTCACCCAGGGTCTGCTGGTTGCGCACACCCCCGATGACCACACAGATCTCGGCAGGCACGTCCCCGGTGCCATCCTTGCTCACAGCCTTATTCTCCTCCTTGGCCTCACCCTGCCAGATCACCTCCTGGATGTAGTCATCTGGCAGCTCCGTCTTCACCTTCACCTCTGTCATGGTCCCCTGCTCGGCACTCAGGGAGGCCTCAGTCACGGCGGGCTCCGGCCCCTCCACCTTGGTGCTCTTCTGGCTTCTCTTCAAGCGCTCCCTGGGGGAAAAAAAAAAAAAAGAATGTGCTTGAGGTGTGGGGGTGTCCAAGCCTCCCCAACCCTGCCTGAGAGTCTCACAGAAGCCTCACTTAGAAGTTCATATCACTCCCTGAGAGCTCCTTGGAAGAACTGGGATGACCAAGTTTAATAATCAACACTCCCTTCTATGTTGTAGGCAGGAAAGCTGGGGTGCACACAGGGGTGGGGCAGATGTGTGGCATGTAATATGTGTGAATCTTTGTGTGGACCAGGAGCATCTCTGGGGGTTACCCTAGATCAGAGCTTCTCAACTATTCTCTGTCATGTCCCCCTAGGAAGAAGAAAACATTTTTCGTGCCCCCCCACGCGACTGTAAATAGTATCTTTATTTAAAAAAAAACTTTAACCTGCAAAACAAAAATATATAAAATAATTTGAGCTGATTTTTTAATCAGAGGTGATGTCTGGATGAATGGCTGCAATGAGCACGTTTTGCAATGCATAGCTTTTCGAAGTAGGGTTTGAAGCAGGACACAGCAACTCTTAGCTCCAGACACATACAGAGACATAAACATGGGGCTTAGCTTGTTATGACAGTGTTTGCTGAGGTCAAACGTGCCCCCCCCTTTCTGGAGCCTTGCGCCCCCCTGAGGGGTATGCCCCACTATTTGAGAAATATTGCCCTAGATCTTGCAGACATGCTGGGCTGGATCTGCCTGACCCCAGCACCAGTAACTGAGCAGTCCCCACAACCTGGGACTTAGCACTAATCTGGGCCATGATGACTGGGAGTGACCCCTTAGCACTGCTTGTGGATATCCTCTCTCCCCAAAAGGGGGAAAATAAATAATTGAAGTAATGACAGATCCATAAGGCAGCCCTGGCTGTAGGAGGCCACGCTTCCTAACCTTTAATGCACAGAGGATTCTGAAGAAATGTAAGTTCTGGGCCAGAGGGTCTGGGTGTGCTCAGACTGTGGGGAGTAACCCCTGAGTGTCACCGGATGTGACCCAAAAACCAAAAAAAAAAAAAAAAAAAAAGTCTCCTGACATTGGGAATGGAAGGGCAGTGGCTTCTTGCCAAGAAGCCACTTTGTTCCTGGGTCGCCCCCCCCCCAGGTCTTCCCCCCAAAACCCCTGCCATAATTCCAAGATTGTGCTGGGCAACACAAAAGCTGGGAGATCAGACCAACTTCTCATGTCCACAGAAGGAAGAAGCCATGAAAGCAGCCCCCTCACCCATGGATGTGACACCCCCCACCCCCACCTCCACTTCACTCCTTTTAATGGGATGTCCTGGTTCTTCCAGCCCTGGGCCACAAGCCACTTCTCATCCCCCCCAGCGTCGCGCTTTCGATTTACAAGCCCAGATGCTGCTTTTCTCGGATGCTTTGCATTTAATTAGGTGGCCTAATAACAATTGCACGAGTACTTATATCACTTTGAATTAGGAGTGCGGCTCCTTCTAACTTCTTTAAATTTTTTTCATATATCATTTTTAAAATAGAGCTCATTATTTTAATTATATCCATTTAAATGTACAGTGAAGCCCTTGGATATTCTCAGCACGAATCATTAGGTATATTAGTGAAAAAGCCTTCGGAATCTATCTACATGCTGACACTCCATAATCTATTCTATTTGTGTCGCTGGAAAATAGATTTATATATAGATAACTACAAAATAGTTGCTCAAGATATGCTATGAATTTTATATTTAACCCAAGTCACACTTCAACATAAAATCCTGAAGTCAGACCCGAAAGGGATATGTCTCCCTAAGTAGCCAAGTGTCACTGTGGTCACTGGTGGTATTGCATGCTGAAACTTGGGGAGCAAAGTCAGAGCAAGTGGGGGTCTCCACCTCTGTCTGTCTTTTCTGAAAGTGCTATCCATTCTGGCGCTGGTTCTCAGAGATCTACAAGACATACAAGGTTCTCAAAGGCCTACAGGATCTAGAAGGTTCCATAACAGTATCCCAGGAGAATATGCTTGTCTAGAGAGGAGAACAAGATGAATAAAGGTAGTTTCTCCTGTGTGGACACATATGGCTTTTGTTTTCTTGGAGTAAATATAGAGGTAGGGGTGCATTATTATTAAATAAGAAAATACATATGTTTTATAACATACATATAACCTACATGTTATATAGAACATATATGTTATGGAACATCTGACTTATATCACTTGCCATATTTTTCGTACCATAAGATGCACTTTTTCCTCCAAAAGGTGCATCTTACGGAGCGAGTGCCGCCTGGAGCCGAAGCCTGAGTGTAGGAGAGGAAAGCATCTAAAACTTATGGTCAGGTACGTATTATAGAGTGAAAATGCTCTATATATGCATAGAGTAGAGGTGCTTAATAATATAGAATGCATGATTTATATATTATACAAAATTATAAAATGTATATCTGTTTTTATATTTGGGCTTCTTTTCTCCTATAGCAGAGTAAGTGGCAGCATTCCCATTTCTGCAATGAAAGTTATGCCTATGTTCTCATGCCCAGGACCCATGAAGACTGTGACTTTAATTGGAGAAGACTGCAATGCAACCACGTTGGGCATCCTGAGAAGAGATCCCCCACTGGACTGCCTGGGAGGGGGCCCTCTAAATCCCCTAGCAGTATCTTTGGAAGAGAGCTGGGAATTGTGACACACAGAAAGAGAATATTAAGGAGAAATTATCCCAGAATTTCCAGACTCTCCCCATGCCTGACCTCAGGAACCTCTGCTGTGGTAAGGTGCCTGGTTGGTGGTTGCACATCTCAGCAGGCCAGGGCACTGCTCCGTGGCACAGACCAAAAGAGAAGAAGCAGATCTTTTGTACACTGGGTAGACCAGTGTACAAGGGGTCAGCGTGCAAGCAAGAGTGCAAGCAGGCCAACCACAATGCTTGTAGAGGAGGCCAGTGTGCAAATGAGTAAGTGTATAAGACATTCAGTATGTGAGAGAATGTGCATGCAAGCCAGTGGGTAAACAAGCAGTATGAAAGCAATTGAGACTGTCAGTAAGAGTGCATGCAAGAGGCTGGAGCAGTGGTGCAGCAGTAAGACATTTGCTTGCACTCAACTAACCTAGGATGAACTGTGGTTCGATCCCCTGGCATCCCATATGGTTCCCCAAGCCAGGATCAATTTCTGAGCACATAGTCAGGAGTAACCCCTGAGCGTCACCAGGTATGGCCCAAAACGAAACAAAACAAAACAAAAGAGTGCAAGCAAGCAGCATGAAAACAAGCAACATGCAAGCATGCAGGCCAGCCAGTGTACAAGCTAGAGGCTTGCAAAAGGCCAATGTGCAAGCCATCCATTGTACCAACAGGCAAAGTGAAAGTAGTATCAAAGCAATCCAAAGTGTAAGCAAGAATGCAAGCAAGCAATTTGCAAGTGTGCAAGCAAGCCAGCGTGAAAGTGGAACAGGGTGCAGATACCCCACCACCTGACTCTTCAGCCCTATCTCAACCCCTCCCTCCATCTCGCGCCAGCTGTTCCAAAGACCTACTGCACATGCCTGAGCAGAACCAACACCTGCTTCCCTGGGGCTTACCCAGTGCTTGTGCAAGGAGTTAGACCTTCACATGAGCACTGTGTTGGATGGGGAACTGGAGCAAAGACAACATGTCTCTGGCCTTTTCAGGTTCAGTGAGGGGCTTTAGGAACACGTGGAAGATGAAAGGTATGTTCGAGATTACATATTTCAGAAATCACTCTTGGCCTGCTTGGGGAACCATATAAAATGCTGGGGATAGAACCCGGGTTGGTCATGTATAAGGCAAACTACCCTAACCACTGTGCTATCACTCTGGCCCCTAATCTTAAACTTATTTGGCATGCTCCATCTTTTCAGAAAAAAAAAATCACTCAGTGTCCATTCCCCTCCAAAAACTACCCTCTTTAAGTGAACTAACAGAAAACGTGTACCCCTTCCTCCCTGCCCTTTGTACCTGAAAGTATTACCACATCCCCAGACCACCCACCCCAGGAGGTCTGGGTCTCTGTTCACTCTTTTCCTCTTCCTCTCATTTCCAATCTCCATGCCAGCACCCCCTCAGAATGATCCGTGCTTCCACTCTGTCATGAGACAGTGATCTATTTTAATAAATAGTCAAGTCGAAAAGATTAGATTAATAGATTAAAACTATTAACCTATTAAACAACTCTTAACAGCCGAGAAATTCAAAATAACCTACAAAGCATAAATATGTCATTAGTCGGAGATAATTCCCAGGCACTTAATTCCTTTCAATGTATGGTGTCAGTCAGCCACAACGCTGGGTTACGGTGCAGCTCAGGCAAGATGAAACACAAAGATTTAGATAAGAAGAGTTCATTCCTGGTCAATTTAAACTAGAGTGGAGAAACGTGGGAGAACTGGGCAATGGTGCCAAAGTCACCAGTGCCAACAAGGTAGCAGGGCTGAGCTCTCTGGGTGATTTTGAGGACTTCCTTCCAGATGATCATGGAAGTAGAAAAGGGTAGAAGAATCTCTGGAACCCATCGCTGTGGACAGTGTGGTCAACATACAAGGCCTTATTCACCTTCCAAAGGCCTTGACCTGGGCATATCTTTTTTTTTGTTTGTTTGTTTTGCTTTTGGGTTGCACCCGACAGCGCTCAGGGATTACTCCTGGCTCTGTGATCAGAAATTGCTCCTGGCAGGCTCAGGGGATGCCTAGGATCAAACCCGCATCTGTCCTGGGTCAGGCACATGCAAGGCAAATGCCCTACCACTGTGCTATCACTCTGGCCCAAGCTGGGCATATCTTAGACCAGGGGTCCTCAAACTTTTTAAACAGGGGGCCAGTTAACTGTCTCTCAGACCATTGGAGGGTCTGACTCTAGTAAAAACAAAACTTATGAACGAATTCTTATGCACACTGCGTATATCTTATTTTGCAATGAAGAAACAAAACAGATACAAATACGATATGTGGCCCGCGGGCCATAGTTTGAGGACCAATGTGACTTAGACTGTGAGCAGCAGCAAGGGTATCCACAGCCCCGCCATATGCCACCTCCTCTTTGATGGGATGTCATAGAGAATTCTCACCCAGCTCAATACTCTTAACAGGAAGACAGAGAGGAAGAAGTTTCCAGTGGTACCCACGGGATAGGTGACACACCCCGGAAGAGTCAGGCCATGCCTAATTTCTTCATGCAGGAGCCAGAAACCAAGAATGAACAGACTCTGATGCCTCCATCATTATTTGGGGCCCAGTTTATGAAAAAGAGACTGTCCCTCTAAATTATGCTGCTCTCCAACTCCTCCAACTACTTTCTCCATGGAGTTAAAGGCAAAGAAGGCTCCCAACAGGATTATGTGTCCCCAACATCCTGCCCATGTTGATGATTGGTGCTCAGTGCTGTCTGGCTGCCATCTCTCCTATCTGTTCCTGACCATGACATCTGACCTCCTCCCTTCCCTGTCCTGAGCCCTTCTGACAGCAGACCAGGGGGATAATGCATAGCCAGCTCTGCTCACAGGAATGAGAGGGTGATGTTGCCCTGATTCATCCCTTCCCTCAGACACACACAAGATACAAATGGCTCTCACGGGGAGCATGAGTACTGGGGAGCATGGCCTGATATCAACATTTAGCACCTTCTCGAACCTCCCTTTCCTCGTATTGCTTCTGAGACTCAAGCTATAGAAATAGTACAGGGGTTAGGGCACTTGTCATGTGCATGGCAAATTCTGACTCAATCTCTGGCACAGAGTGAGTTTCTTCAGTATCTCCAGGAGTGATCCCTGAACACAGAGACAGGAACAAACTTCTGAGTACATTTGGGTGTGACCTGATTACCCAAAAAGCAAAAGCGGGACTAGAGTGACTGTACAGTGGGTAGGATATCTGCCTTGCATTTAGCTGGCCTGGCACCCTATATGGTCCCCCAAAACTGCCAGGAGTGATCCCTGAGCACAGAGCAAGGAGCACATCTTGAGCACAGCTGGGTATGTCTCAAAAACCAAAAAGAAAATGATTAAAGCACAGCATGGGGTAGAAGGAGCAATACATGTTCAGCTTCTCCCACACCTGTACCGACCCAGGACTCTCTGGACAAACACGAGAAAAGTTTAAACTATGAAAATGACAAGCTCCTACGTCACAGGTAGAGTATGCGCCAAGAGACACAGGAGAACGTTTTTCTGCTATACCATAAGATCAAATGAAAAGAAACATCAGTCACGCATCGTGTGGCTGTGATGGGGGGGGGGGGGAGATCAGGCCACTCCTCTACTCCAAGGTCCCCTTCCTCATCCTAAACAGGTAAAGGTCAGAGATGAAAATTAACCTCCAACATCCTACTCTGCCACAATGGTCTCCAGCTGGTAACCCCACCACTGCCCAGGAATACACAAGCTCCCCGGGCCTTTGCATTTGCCTGGATGAACTATAAACATAATACACACACACACACACACACACACACAAACACACAAACACACACACACACACACACTACTATTTACTGCTCATCCATGCCCAGAAACATCAGTTTCTGCTCTTAACAGTCAGGGACGTCTGGCTGCTTTGCAATGGTATGTTTCTAACATCAACATCAGGCTCAGCACTTAGAAGATACCCAGTAAGGGTGTGGGGTTGAAGTGGAAGAGTGAATGAGTGAATGAGTCTTATCCCCAGTTCCATCTTTCTGTTTGACATCTAGACCACGGATTAGCAACAATGAACAAAACAAGGCCCTTAATTTGTTTGTTTGTTTGTTTATTTTTGGTTTTTGGGTCACACCAGCAGCATTTAGGAGTTACTCCTGTCTTTCCGCTCAGAAATCGCTCCTGGCAGGCTCAAGGGACCCTATGGGATGCCGGGATTCAAATCACCAACCCTCTGCATGCAAGGCAAATGCCTTACCTCCATGCTATCTCTCTGATCCCGGCCCCTTCTGGTCACATCTGGTGGTATTCAAAGATCACTTCTGGTTCTGCACTCAGGAATTACTTCCGGCAGGCTTAGGAGACCGTGTTGGATTGTGTAGATGGAACTTTGGCTGTGTACAAGGCAAACACGCTACCCACTGTACTATTTATCTGGCCCGGCTTTTAACTTTCTATCCCTTGTCTCCTTCTCTCTCAAATGAGAAGCTTGGATCCTTATTATTACATCTTCCGGTTCTGAAAACTACTAAAGAGGCCGGAGTGATGGTGCAGCGGTAGGGAGTTTGCCTTGCATGCGGCTGATCCAGGGCAGATGCAGATTCAGTCCCTGGTGTCCCATATGGTCCCCCAAGCCAGGAGCGAATTTCTGAGTGCATAACCAGGAGTAACCCCTGAATGTTACCGGGTGTGCCCCCCAAATAAACTTTATTGTTACAAGTGTCCACTGCCACCCTTCCTTGATTATAAAAATGTATTTCCTCAAGACTTTTCCTAGTTGAGGTCCCAGAGTGCCCTCCCCCCTTAGATTGAAAGGTTCCGTGATTAGAAACCTGCACGTCACAGCAGCTTAACCTCGAGTACTGGGATCACTGGTCTTATAAAAAGGGCCCAGTTTAGGTTACAGGGAAGTAAACCAAACCACATTTGGTGGTTTCTTAAAAATCAAAATACCACCTTTCCTTGTCCCCCTCAATTTAACACTAATTCCTCAGCAGCCCACGCTGTTGCTTTTGGGGGTTAGCCAGAGGGCCTTAGGGGGAAGTAACAAAATGAGGTTTTCCAAGTCCAAGGGAAAGCTCTGCTATGAAGCAGAACCATGGGAAATCACTGAGTGTTCTCGGGTCCCATTGGAAAGGAGCCCCATGGCAGGAGGTCAAAAGTTTTGAAGGTCACCATTGATCAGGGAAACCTAGCCACGGTCAGATTTTACAGATCCTGAGCCTTGGTATGAAATGGCCATTCAAGTCTCAGTGGTACCGAGTACTTCAAGAGTCTTGGAGTCTACTTGGCCATAGGAGTCCAAGGCCATGGTCAGGTGCCCCTGAAGTGACTGACAGGGCTGATACACATACTCTGGAGGTGTGATGTGACCTCCTGTCGATGACTGGACACTAGGGTCACTGTATCTTAATGACAAGTGGCTTTTTCCCTGGAAAAGCTCAACTTTTTTTTTTTTTTTTTTTTGGTTTTTTGAGCCACACCTGGCAGTGCTCAGGGGTTACTCCTGGCTATCTGCTCAGAAATAGCTCCTGGCAGGCACGGGGGACCATATGGGACACCGGGATTCGAACCAACCACATTTGGTCCTGGATCAGCTGCTTGCAAGGCAAACACCGCTGTACTATCTCTCCGGGCCCGAAAAGCTCAACTTTTATCACAGATTCAATACAAACTTGCAGACAAGCTACTTGAGTTCCCCTCTTAGGGATAACCTCCCACCTGTGGTCTGACCCTCTAACTTCTGTGACCCAATCTCTTCAGAATTGTGACTCAATTCTCTCACAGAGAAGTCAGAGGGCATGAAGCTTGAACGTCATAGAAACAGCTCCAAGCAAACCTGGTAGCTCTGCTGATCACCTTTCCACAGGCCGTCTGAGTCCTAAAAGTATCCTGTACCCTTCATTCCTCAACTGAAAATTTGGATTTAAAAGATAAATTCCTTCTAGGGCCTCAGAGATAGCTCATAGGGCTAATGCATGTCATATATATATATATATATATATATATATATATATATATATATAAATATATCAATAGTCAGGGCTTGGTCCCTGTATGCATGATATTCCCAGCACCAAAATGAAAGTGAGCCCTTAACAGAGTCTCTGTGCTTCCCCCTACTCCCCAAAATAGAGTATTTACTCCATTGGATGATTATAAAGATTTTTGTCAATTAAATCTTCAGTTTAGGGGCCGGAGAGATAGCATGGAGGTAGAGTGTTTGCCTTGCATGCAGAAGGATGGTAGTTCGAATCCTGGCATCCCATATGGTCCCTGAGGCTGCCAGGAGCGATTTCTGAACATAGAGCCAGGAGTAACCCCTGAGCACTGCTGGTGTGACCCAAAAACAAAACAAAACAAAACAAAACAAAATCTTCAGCTTAAATTTTAGCACAGAGCTGGAGTGATATAGTGATACAGTACAGTGGGTAGATAATCTGCCTTTCCAGTAGCTTGCTAGGTTCAATGCCTGGCATCCCATCTGGGCCCCCGATCACACACAATCCCTTACACAATATGATCACAGAGCTAGAAGTTATTCCTGAGCATCATTGGGTTTGATCTAAACACACACACACACACACACACACACACACACACAATCCCTTACACAATATGCTTTGATTCTGACTTGTAAGTGTTATGGAAATGGTACTCTATGCTTTGTGAGGTATACATGACCCTTGGTTTCTAGGTGGCTCTTACTGGTGGGAAGTCAGGGCCCATGGTCATGACATAAACTCCATTACTGAGTCAAGGCATGATTTAGAAGAGTGAGTGACAGCAAATAGGTGACAAAGTAACCCCCCACTACTCCAGACGAGGCATCACTAATCGATCTTGGCATTCCTCTCTTTGGATGGCAACTGGACCTGATAAGACTCAACTCAGAGCTCCCAGTGGCCCCAATAATGGCCATTTAGTGCCTTGGGCCTGCTCTAGCAGATGAAAAAGCTACTATTCTATGCCTGTCCTAAGCTGTCATAGGCCTCCATATCATGGGCCTACATCAGACTATCCCTGCCAAGGCAGTACGGACAGGGACAGGGATAAGACTGTACCACTGAGTTTGCAGTGTGTCAGTCAGGTGTGCTGCCCACCCAGAACTTTCCATCTAGTCCTAACTTCTCAGAATCCAGTTCAGAATTGAATTAATTCTCTTTGGGTTCTCCCACAGAAAAAGCCAACAAACCCAAGAGTGCCACCCACACCCTCCAACAGGCCAGAAAGGACAAGCACTTGCCAGCAGAGGGAGCTGGCCTGGACCCTTGATCCTAGCTGAAGATAGTAGGGGATGGGTACCTGCTCGCAGTGCTTTTCCTTCCAGCTGTACTGGCTCCGTCAGCCTGTAAAAGAAACCAAAATGCCTCCATCAGCCAAGTAGGGAGACAGGACTGCACATTGCTAACCCCCCTGGCACCCCCTCCCCCAGGTTCTACAGCTGCCTAGAGGCAGAGGGAGGCACAGCACCCCTCTCAACCCCTGCAGGCCAGCCCCAGCAGTAAGTGGGAGTCAGGGGCACACTCCCTCCCATCAACCTGACCTTGAAATGCAGCTGAGACCCAGTGCCAGCACAGACCCAGTAATCAGAGCCAGGGGCCTCAGCATAAGTAAGGAATTGGCATAATCTGAGATTGAATTGCACCATTTTTATTTTCAGCTGGGATTTCCAATAAAACAGTAGCTGCAGTTTCATTCCTACCAACCAGACGTGGGGAAATCTTGTTAGGTTAAAATATTCTGTCCTCCAACCCAGAGAGCAAGAGAAACAGGGGGGAGACTTGAATACGTCAATTGTTAATGTCTTTTATCCGGTGAGGGGTTGCGGTAGATATGGTTGACCCAATGAAAATTTTAAAACCTCTAAAATTCTGGTTCAAGCAGAAGGAAGAGCCTCAACCTCTTATGAGGAAAGGGACATGTCCCCCAGGGTCCTGATTCCCAGGTCATTGCTGAGAGGACCTCTCTGCAGAGGTTGTATGAAGAAAGGGGACGCTGCCTGGCCCCACTTCCCCCCACTGTCACCACCCGTGGAAAATGCCTTCCCTCCCTTTGTCATAACATTTACAATAACAGGAATCAGAGCGAGAATAGTGTCGATTCCCAACTGTGGCATACATGCGTTTCCAAATTCAGAACGCTGCCAGTCTTAGAAAGGTAATGCAAGCATAAGGGGGAGCTATATTTGGAAACCTCCAGGGCTGGGCCCCAAGCTCTCTGTAACTCTATGAAGTTTATGGGGCCAGCTTCCCCCCCCCTCCATGCGGGAGGAAGAAGCAGATCAGGGCATTTTTTTCTGTCAGGAGTTCTGCCAGTTCTGTCATCCAGGAATCCTCTGGTTTTTGAGCTTTTCCAATATTTTTTTATTTTATTTTATTTTTTTTAATATCTTTATTTAAAGGGCAGGAGCGATGGCGCTGAGGTAGGGCGTTTGCCTTGCATGGGGCTGACCTAGGATGGACTGCAGTTTGATCCTCCAGTGTCTCATCTGGCCCCCCAAGCCAGGAGTGATTTCTGAGTGCATAGCCAGGAGTAACCCCTGAGTGTCACCGGGTGTAGCCCTACCCCCCCCCAAATCTTTATTTAAGCACCATGATTACAAACATGTTTGTGGTTGGGTTTTAGTTATAAAAAAGAACACCCCCCTTCACCAGTACAACCTTCCCACCATCAATGTTCCCCAACTCCCTCCTCCCCCCAGCCCTTGCCTGTATTCTAGACAAGCATTCTATTTCTCTCACTCACTACCATTGTCATGATAGTTGTTAGTGTAGTTATTTCTCTAACTGAACTCACCACTCTTGGTGGCAAGCTTCATATCATGGGATGACTGTGGTCCAAAGAAGCAATTAAGGCAGTCTTTCCCCCCAAATGGCCAGTACCAACTCTAGGGGAGGCAATGAAATAGATGGGGGTTAGTAGATGCAGGTATAATTGGGGGACGTTGAATATTTTTTCTTCTTTTTTCTTTATTTTATTTTTGGCTGGGAGGGGTTACAGTTTGAAGTGTTCATGGCCTACTCCAGTCTCTGCTCAAAAGTGACCCCTTAAGGCCAGACAGAGGCCCCAGACTTCTTGGCTTATTTCACTTACAAAATAAAACAAAACAAAACACAAAATAAAAGTTACCCTGAACTGGAAAAATAGTACAGGGATTAAGGCACTTGCACACAGTTGATCCTGTTTAGATCCCCAGTATCCACCTATGATTCCCCCAAGCCTGCCAGGAGTGATCCCTGAGTACAGAACCAGAAGTATGTCCTGAGTACAATAGGATTTTCCCATCCAACACTACCCCCCAAAAACGTATGTTAAGATAGATTGATTTCATTGAAAACAGAAAGACACATAAAAATAACCTGTTTTCTTACAGGTTTATTTGCCTAATTCGTCCCACTATAAATTATTATCAACAGTCACTTATGCCAATCTATTTTGTTTAAAAGAACGTTTCCTTGCTCAAGGTAGGAAGGAAGAAGAAGAGAAAGGAAAGTAATAGGGGAATGGGACAGGACCTCCATTCTATTGGTGATGTGGAAGTTATAAATCTAAACCACAGACTCAACAATACTAAAAACACCAGATCCAAAGATGTAGTCACCAAACTTTGTAATGTGCCTGTCATGGTGGGGAAGATGATGGACTACGGAAGCACTGGTAATAGAAAATGACACTGGTGTTGAAATATAAAACTCAACTATCAAAAACTTTGTACATCATGTTTTACTAAGGAAATAATTGAAAAAGTATGGCTTTCTAAATATAAAAATAATCTAGAATTTTCTTTTCATTTATATAAACATCCAAATATCACATTTATGGTCAGAATTAAAATGCCAGCATCTTAACCAACCCCAGTACTCTCTCTCTGGCCCTGAGTAACTTGGGTTTCTTTTATTTCTGAAAAGAGTTCAGTAAGTCAAGAAGTCTGTGAACCTCTAACCAACAGCAAAACCACTGAAATTCTCAATTACCATCTCTCAGGAGCTGTCTCAGGAAAAAACCTGAGGACGGTCATATTGTCAATAAATAAAAAAGGAAGAAATTGTGCCCCAATAGGGCCTGATCTCAGCTTTTCAGAGCAGCACCCAGTTGCACAGGGTCAGTCAGTCATGTAGAGCTAATGTGACAGGTTTTCCACATACCCTCTGCCTCACAGCCAGTCCTCAAACTGGGCATCTATGATATACCAGACTCTTTCTGCAACCCTGCAAACTGCCCAGCAGGCACCAGTAAATGGACATTCAATGTCTCTCATGTCATCTTCTCAACTGGTGTCTCCAGACACACGCTATCTCCATTTTGTGGGTGAGACAGAGGGGCAGATGATTGACCTTGCTTACCCCAAATCTCACAGTGAAAAATTCCAAGCTAGTCTCTCTCAAGCCAAAGATCCTCAGTGTTAGAATATTTAACCTATTACCAATATCCAAAAGTACCCATCAGGGAAAAGAGTGGTCTGCCAGTCCTCCTTGATTACTAGAATCAAATGGGAAGGTTAAGGATAGATGAAGAAGTTGAAACATGAGGCCTCGGAGGGCAGACTAATGGGAATATTTTGGAGGTGGAGTGTTTCAGTGGAAGAAACCAGGAAACAGAAAGTCATTGGTGGATCATTTCTCTGGGAGCAAATAACAGAACCCATCACAGCCCATGTTCCTCCAATCCTGTGCACAAAGCGAGCGGGATGAAGTTGTTTGAACATTCACACAGCTAAGCCACAGAAATAATATGAGAGAGAGAGAGAATTCTTCCCCTGAGAATGAAGAAATCATTGCAAAATCCCAAACCATCGCTTGCTTTTCAGACTTGACTCTGGGCATTTGTTACCAACACTTGGTGCATATTTTAGATTTCATCTTTTTCATCCTTTTCTTTCCCCATTCCACCTGAGGCTGGCCAGCACCAGTGCAGTGAACATAGGACTTCTCTGTAGGAAAAAAAACAGTCCTCTGAAAGTAAATAATGGTATTTGGGGGAGGCACACCTCATCCTCTTCACTTGTTTCCCTTTTAGAAGATTCATGAGCTGGGCGTTTCGTATCACTGTTAGTAATACTCAGTTTGTTTTCCACCAATGCAAGTGTAATAAAAGTATTCTAACGGTTGACCAAGCAAGGCCTATTGCAAAGACCCTGATGGCAGTGCTGGGGAATCCGAATCACTGAAGAGAAGAGAGAAATGTTCTTTGATGGGTAGACCTGGGTAACTGATATACCTTGGGTATCTGCTGGGCACTAAGCTCCAGTGAGATGTCCAAAGTTGTGTGTGTAATATTACTGTACATATTGATCAAATGCAGAGCCCAGCTGGATCCAGTGTGACCAGAAGAGACAGTGCTCAGACAGTGCTTACTCACCCAGTCAGGCTGAAATCCATGGTGCTAAGGATGCTTACTCTCTGTGGTAGATACTAGCAGCATGCCAGGCTGGCTTTAACTACTATATTCTCCCCCATTAATGTGGAAGTTCATGGGACAGCTGGTCTGAAGTCTTGATTTCAGGTCCTAGGGCTGCCATTTTGAATTGGGTTTTTTTTTGGAGGGTTGCACACCTGACAGTGCTCAGGTGACTATATGGGAAATCAGGGATCAAACCCAGGGCAGGCAATGCAAAGCCTCAGTTTCATCATCTGCATTTTGATCAAATGGGACTCCTTGGGTCTACTCTTGGTACTGGCATATATGACTTTTGTAAAGTCACATATTTAGAGGCCCATGAGACAGTAGTGTGGACAGGGCATCTGTCATGCATACAGTCAACTCTGGTCTGATTCTTGGTACCACATGGCATCATGGGCACCACCATCAGGAATGATCCCTTAAGCACAGAACCAGAAGTAAGTCCTGAGTACCACTGGGTTTGCCCCCAGACTCCAAAAAAAAAAAAAAAAAAAAAGTAACTTAGTCTGAATATCACTAAAGGGATAAGAGTGAAGATAAATAGATCTAAAGGTCACACTATTCATTTGGGTCCAGGAAACTGAGGCCCAGAGCTATGGAGAGACCTATGGAAGGTGACATGGCAGATGAAGGAGCTGGGATTATCCAGAAGACTGTGACCCCTATACTCTGTGTGACACTGAATACGGTGATGGAGGTCAAGACTCAGACCAAGGCAGTATGTGGAACTCTTGGAAGAAAAGTAGTGGAGACAGACACTCCTGGTGCTGGTAAGTCACAAACTCTTTGTGGGTGCTGTTTCCAATTGCAACTCTGTCTGGGTTGGGGCTAGAGAATGAACCTCGGAACAGTTCTTTCCAGGGATTCAAGAGTCTCAGTCAAAATGGGGATAGGAGAGACAAGAATTCAGTTAGATCATGTGCCCCCCTTCCATCTGTCCCTCTACAGAACTGGCACAACTGTACCCAAATCCCTCCATGGCAAACAAAAGATGGTAAAGAATTGCAGCCCCATAAAAACCTTTCCTTCCCACTGTTATGTGAGTGGGGGCCAATTCCTTCAGATCCCCAGAACAGTGCCTGTTCTTCGTTCCCCAGTCATGCCTAATACCCCAGTTTCTCCCAAGGATCTTGCACGGCTATTTTTGGTCTCATTCAGCCCTCTTCTCCCCCTCCCACGTGAATGTTAAGTTGTACTTTTCCATTCTCTTATTAAGGATTTTCTTGGAAAGAAAATATTATTCCAAACCCAGAAATTTTATTTCTAAATTTGTGCAAATGTAAGTTGTAAGACATTAGCTGCATTTCACATTTTGTGCAAATGGCAGAAACAGGCAATTCGTGTGCTAGGGGATGGGGGCTGGCCAACGATTTCGATAAAATAAACCCTTTTTTAATTTAAATGCTAATGCACTGAATTAAAATTTAATAACTGAGGAAATTGAAAAGCCGAGCAGGAATATTGGAAATAAATCCAAGCAGAAACAGCTGAAATTAAAAATTCTAGAGAGTGGGAGGATGGCAGCTAAGCTGTCTTATATGATTACATTTTTTTTTTTTTTTTCAGAATGAAGCAAAAAAAAAAAAATCCTATCTCTCGCTGGCTCTAGGGCAGTAAATCCACAGTGCTGTGATTTATTGCTCAATTTTCCTGAGGGAAAAAGGCTTTCTTTCATGCTGAAATATTTCATAAATTTCAAGCCAGCATAAATTCTTAATTTAAAAGTTATGGAGGTCACATTTAGTGCACTGGTGCCGTTCCAAAATCTTAAAGGAATAGCAGCCACCAGAAAAAAAGAAAAAGGAAAAGAAAAGAAAAAGAAAAAAAAAAAAAGAGGGGCAGAATTTGCTTTTTCTTTTTTTCATTTTAGTTTTAATTTGTAAGTTGAAATTTTATTATGAAAGATTCCTCCTGGATGGAACCCAAGTATGTGGAGAACTGGTGTGTGTTTGGAAATCTGCAGCAAGAGATGAAGAGATAAAGATTTAATTCAATTATAAAAAGGCTTTTTTTTTTTTTTTTTTTTAAGCCACTTGAGGAATTTCTGGTAAAAATTTCCTCCCTTCATTGCCCGGGAAGGTTGGGGGTTGGGGGAGGGTGGCCAATGTAATTGCTTCTCTTAGATCTCCAATCTATTGTGCACACTGATATATTCATTTGTTATACAGCTGTTCAGCGGCGGAAAGAATGCTGGGGCGCCCATAATTCTAAGCAAATCAATCAAAAATTAATGATTTGTCATGCTTGCACCATGGAGAAAAACAGCTCGTCGGGTCCTGGCTGCCTGATCTCGAAGAATGAAATACCTTTCTGTGATAAGAAAGCCACAGGCTCAGGAAGCTGAGGTGCCACCGCGAACATGGGGGAGGCAGAGGGGCTCCCCACTTTGCACTAGAGGGCACATCTCCAAGATGGCGCCTCGTTGGTCAAGCCCAAGCCCAGCAGCTCGTTTCCCTGGTGGTTTAATTAGAAGGCTGCCTTTTCCCTCCCCCACTGCAACTCAACAATTGCTTCTTACTCTCTGGAGACTTCCAGGACTCCTCCTCCCTCCCCTCACTAGATTTGATTTGTCCCTGTTCATTGTTCTCCCTCTGCAAACACATCACCAACAATCACACATTCACCAACTCGGTAGCATAAGGACCATAAGCCCCAGAATCCCCAACTCTCCCTCAAACTGAATGCTCCTTTTGGGCAAATAACACCCCCCTTTACCCCTGGCACCTACTAAGTCTCTATGCACCTTGCTCAAGGACTGGCACAGGGCAAATAAGTCAGCCAATATGGTTGCTCCTTCTGACTTCTCAGGAAAAAGGAATAATGAGTTGGCACCAATGAAAGGTGAACTCTGTTAGCAGTGAGAGCACCATCCAACAATCCATCATAAATAATCATTCCTTCAGTCATTCGACAGATTATTTCTTAAAAGCCTACTATGTGACAAGCACTGTGGGTGGGACAACCTCAGTGTGTGTGTGTGGGGGGGGGGGGGGAGATTCCAAGTCTCCAAAGTTGAGTGTTTCTAGGTTTCTCTCCAACTTTAGAAAAGAGAGATGTGATCCAAGAGGAAGGGTTGTGTTCTGCAGGCTGAGATGTCTTCTAATTTTTAAACTCTCTGTGTCAAAGCAAAATGATCATTATACTCACACACATGCATATAACTCCATAATATATGTTTTCTACACATGGATGCATGTTAGCTTGAACATAAGAATTTTGTTTTAAATGATCAACTGGTACAGGAAGATGCTGAGCTCAGCAGATGGAAGCTAAGGTGCTTGGCAAGCCTTCAGGAGGCAGCAAAGCTTCAAAAAGCACATTCTAGAGCCTGTGGGCCTATGTATGATGACAGGAAACAAGTGGGTCTCAAACACTCAAGGCTCATGAACTTATCCTGCCTTTCCAACACCCAGTAGATATATCCAAGCCCACAGTTAGATCTGAAGGCAGAGACTTAATAAGAAGCTAGTCATTTGCTCTGTGAACAAGCTTTCTCTAGAGCTTTCTATGCAACAGACATTGTTCTAGGGAGCGGTCATTGAGATAGGGGATAATAGGAACATGGGTGCAATACAGGAATCAATAATGACTGTTCAATAAGTAACAAGAGTAGTGCCTTAAGAAGAGAGCTGAAGAGGTGAGGGAGTTGGCTGGGTGATATCTGAGGAGAGGCAGGAGAACTGTGTGCAGGATAGTGCAGAATCAAACCTCAGATCAGAGGAACCAGGAGGTGGGTTCCTACAGGGCACTGTAAGCCAACAGAAGGCTGTGCCCTTTGGCACCAGAGCCACACCTAACAGTGCAGAGGGAATAGGCACTCCTGACTCTGTGCTTGGGGGTTGTTCCCAATGGTACCTGACATAAGTCATGACCCAGGGGTCAAACTCTGGCTGGTCTCCTGCAAGGCAGATATGGTAAGCCCTGTACTCTCTCTCCTGCCCTGAACTTGGCTCTCAAAGCCCTGTGTCTGCTCTCAGGGCTGAAATGGAGAAATGAATGGGCACTGTGGAACAAAGCTCTGGGTTAAAAGGAAGGGAACAGGGAAAGGGGGTGCCTATTTACCAGTAGGTATTGAACGCAGTCACGCTGAGTACCACCAGTGGGTCACATTTAAATATAGTTAGTTCATGAACACAAGTTGCTATGCTGGCTTGTTGAGTTCAGAATCAACTTGTGGTTTGAATGGGAAGTCTTGAAGTATGGATACTCAGATATGCAATCATATATGGTTGGTTCCTCAGCCATTCACCTAATATTACATAGGAAATGTCTCCTTCTATGTGCCAGGAACCAAGGATATGAGTAAGAAACAAGAGGAACAATGACAATAAAGCAGAGTGGGAGGAATTCATTACTTCACATTATCCATGTCTGCTTAGTGCCTGGTTCCATGCTTTGAAACAGCTCTGAAGTCAGGAGCCTGTGGGGCCACGACCCTGAAGAAAGGATGTTGAAACAGAATACAAATAGCTCCAAGGTAGTGAGCAAACCCTAGATATAAGTTGGATGATTGTTAGTTCATACCCCGATTTTACCCAAAATAAAGGCATTCCCCCAATTTCCTCTTTCTTTTCACCAAGTCCCTTTGATTTGTAAAACTTCACCTAAATCTTACTCAATCTTTCCCCTCCTGGTTGGTTAATAGATTTCGGTTTGTTTTGGTGCATGAAGAGAGACCACAAGGCAAGAAACCATCCCAACTCCATGATGCTCTCCTGACTGGCTTGGTTAATTAATTTGCATGCAATCCTGCTTCAAACCTGTTCACCTGGGCTTGGAACTAAAGTGCCTGGGGTGATTTCACAATTGGCACCCAAACAGGGACACAGGGACCCAAAAAGACCCCAACAATAGTGAGTGACCTGACCCTCTGGAAGATTATCACCATGACACCCTCCTTGTGCTGGACTGAATGTGCTATGCCTTTCACTGGAATATCGGTGCAAATGGCCCCCCCTCTGAATGGCTTCAGATTCCTTTGGTCCATCTATCTGCATCTCTTGTTCTCAACTGTACATGCTAGGCTCCCTAGAGATTTTTCCATGTCCCAAGAAAGGAAGGGTGCCTTCTCAGTGGTGACGAATTCGCCATCTAAAGACTGATGCCCATCACCTTTCTTCTACCAAAGGTGCTTTGTGAGAGGACCTTGGTCCCCAACCTGCTGCAGTTTATTGAGATCACTAATGGGGAACCAACAGCAGGGAGATGAGCAGCAGCTCATGGTGCCAGCAGGGTTGGATTCCCCACTCTCCCAGATTCCAGACTAGGCTTTTCCATACAAGGTGACCTCAGCAGCCTACCAGAGAAAGTAGAGAAGAAGAATCCAAACCTAGCCAAAGTCCAAATGAGGAGAAGCTGCCTTCAAAACCTCCCACATCTCCCAAATATTAACTCTCTTCTAGGTTAATCTCTTGACCCTATTTGCACTGGTCACTATATTGCTGATTAAATTGTATGTGCTACCTGTATAGATCTTAATAGCTTTCACAAGTGGTAGTATGTGGGAAGCTAATACAAGCCCAGTGCCAGGAGCAAGAATGCAGAACCCTTTGGCCCACCTGGGCCCCTACCCCCTGGAAGCCTGCAACCTTCTCTGAGGAGCCTCACATCTCAGCTTCAGGCCCAAATGGCATACTAGTATCCTATATAAAGTTCTTAACTGGCTCTGGGAGAGAGTCCCAGCCTGTATGCCAGCTTGGCAGTGTCCAGTTCCAGGGAGAAAGGAACCAGGGTTTGATTTTCCCCTCTTATCTTGTTGTGGGGTTACACTGGTCTGGGGAATAGAAACACACAGGCCTCCCCTGTTCCAGTCCAGGCATTAAGCGAGGTGCTCCAGAGACCCTTCATCAATGGATCCACAGTCCAACAACAATGGAAACCCATGGGCAATCACAGTGGTTTTCTCTTTCATGACAAAACTCTTCTCAGCCCCAAAGTCTTGAGTAGATCAAGTGTGGAGAAAATGACCAGGAGGCCCAAAGTCCAGGAGTTAGGATGTTTGCCTTGCATATAAACAATCCTGGTTTCATCCCCAGCATTCCGTATCATTCTGTAAGCTCCACCAAGTAAAATTCTTGAGTAAAAAGCCAGGAGTAACCTCTGAGCATCACTGGGTGTGGCCCAAACCCAAAAAAGAAAAATAAGTAAAAGTAAATGATAAGAGCTTCATGGAGGTCGACCTGTGGATTTTCCAGGAGTGAGAAGGTGGCAGGACCTGTGCACTGCCATGAACCTCCTTCTCCTTTTCATCTTCCTCCTCCACCTCCTCCTTATTGTCTTTGACATCAGCAGCAGCAATGGCAGTGCCCCTACAAGTCTTGCCAAAGGATAGGCTTTCCTCCAGAGCCTGCAGGCTGCCTTGGAAGACCCAGGAACCCTGGAATGCAACTACTGGCTGGTTGGGAGCCATCACACAGACCATGGGTGTCTTCCAGGGAAGAAAAGACAAGGATGGCTTGCAGCTGGTGGTGGAGACTGTGTGGGCAGAAGTGGCATGCAGTTGGCACCAAGTAAATGAATACAGCTGCAGAGCATACCCTGTCAATCTCAGAGGAGGCAAAGGGCATGGATTCCTCTGGGAGAGTCAGTGGCAACTGCACTGCCACCCACAGGGGGAGGCCAGATTTCAAGCTTGCTTGGTATCATAGGCGGGAGTTCATGGATGGTACACAGATGTGAGAATGTGTTGAACACTGTGGGCATGCCTGCCTTCTTTTTCCCAGCTGTGCTGAAATGCCAAGGGCATGATGATATCATCAGCAGGAGGAAGCTGTTCTGGAGGTGAGGTCTAGTGAGGTTATGTGGTCTTGGGGTGCTCTGGTTTAAGGTTTCCCACAGAGGTCACCTGACTTTCGCTATCCATGAACACCGCCATATTAGAGTTGGAAGAAGGTCTGAGAGTTCTTTTCCATTCTGGCCCACCAGGAAGGAGCTTGAGGTAGGGGAGAAGTGGACTCAGAGTTCTCCCTACACAGGGCTGATGGAGTACAAGCTATGGCCCGAGGGCCACATATTGTATTTATTCCCATTTTGTTTCTTCACTTCTAAATAAGATATATGCAGTGTGCATAGAAATTTGTTCATGATTTTTGTTTTTACTATAATCTGGCCCTCCAACAGTCTGAAGGACAGTGAACTGGCCCCCTGTTTAAAAAGTTTGAGGACCCCTGGAGTAGATAGTGGTGGAGGCCTGAAAGTTAGGCAGCTCCTGCTAGTGTGAGAAAGTGATGAAAGGCCTGAGGTGTGGCACGGTGACTCTAATCTCTCTGAAGGAAAAACTAGCCCCAAACCACTAGGCTTCAGGACGGAGCCATAAAAACACCTTGAGAGAGTGAGGTAAAAGGGGATACAGACCTGCCAAAGGCTAACGGTTACCTCAGCAGATGAGCTGACCCCTCTCTGTGAAATCGGGGCTCTAATGCCCCCCCCCCCAGAGGCTCTCATGAGAAAAAAGCTGAGTATTCAAGGGTTAAAAGGTCTTTATATTCACATCATATCCCTTCATTTGGGCGGTGTGTGTGTGGTGTGTGTGTGTGTATGTATGTATGTGCGTGCGTGCGTGCGTGTGTGTGTGTGTGTGTGTGTGTGTGTGTGTGTGTGTGTGTGTGTATGTAATGGGATCCCAGGGCCAGAGGGTGCCAAGCTAGTGAAAGGCCCAACTGTGACAGGCCCAATTGACAGGCTCAATGCTCAGGGCTTCTTAAGATCACCCCAGCAGTGCTTAGGAACCTGGGGCTGCTGAGGATTGAACTTGGGGTCTCAACATGCTAAACATACTCGGCCATTTGAGCCAGTTTCCCAGCATTAATGTGGTTCCTGATCCTTCAGTCTTGTACAAAGACCTCATGTGAACATAACAGGAATTCAGTATGGAGCTGCCAACAGCTGCTGGCACCAAAATTCATGCATGGCATGGCAGCACCATCTCTCTTGACCTCCTAGGCCATTAGGAGTGCTAGGGACTCTTTAAGCTGGGATCCAGAGCTGGCAGGGAGAGGAATGAGCTGGGAAGAGGCTCAGCGAGGGCCCCCACTTGGATGCCCAGATGCCCAATCTGCACTCCCAGCTCTCTACCACAGTGCCTGCAGGGCCCAGTGAAGTGACCTTGGTCAGTGCCTCCCCGATGGCTGACTCCCTGCCCCCTTATCTGCCAAGTGGACACAAACCTCTGGGTGTACAAACACAGCTGTTTGTTTTCTCTTCATAAAGTAACGTGTCTCAGGGCCTGCCACACAGTTAATCTCCCAATTTACAAAAGAGCAAGTCATGTGACAGGACTCCAAAAAATTTGCTCTCCAGGTTTATAATTTTACAGAAAACTCCAGGGAAAACCGCCTGGAGCGAGTTAAAACCAGATCAGCCATAAACCATGTCCTGGTCCAGCCTCCCCATGCCAAGACTCAGATTACTCATTAAATACATGATAAATATTCGCTGCAGAGCAGCAGGAAGTTGGGGGACAGGGATGAAAAAGAAAAACTTGTTTGCTTTATGGAAAAAAAAATAATCTATTATAAGGTTTTCTAAATTTGCAAGCTCCAAATTAGGTAAACTCAGAATTGGGGGCCAGAGTTCTGCAAGGCACCCCCTTGGGTATTTTTAAGGAAGTGGAAAAGGTTTCTCAAACCACTTCAAAAGGTTCAAAGCAACATGGCTGAGAGGATATGGGCATAGCTAGATAGTCTATCCAAGGAGAGTAGCAGCCCCCACCCCCACTACCAGGAGACCTCACAAATCCTCCACAGCTACTCCAGCTGATCCTTCAGAAACCATCTAATTCAGACCCAGTTCCATGTCTGCCCGAGAGTCTAAAGAGTTCTGTGACTTGGTTATCCCATCCTCTCTTTTAGCATCAGTTTCTTCCAATGGAAACAGGAGAGAACAATGGGGCCAGAGAGAAAGCAGAGCGGTAAGGCATATACCTTGCATGCAGCCAACCTGGGATAGAACTGGTTCGATTCCGGCATCCCATATTGTCCCTCAAGTTGGCCAGAAGCACTTTCTGAGCCACCAGGAGTAACCCCTGAGCATCACTGGGTGTGGCCCATAAGCCAATCATTCAATCAATAAATAAATTGCTTTAAAAAAAAAAGAAACTTTCCACAAAGCATAGCTGCTGGGGAGTGGGAGGAGGAAGAAAGGTATAAAGTCTCCAACCTTTTCAGCCACAAGAGTCATTCACAGGTCTGGGAGATGACTGACAGATATGAAGATGGGGGGGGGGGGGGAAACAAGGGAAATTAATGCATTAGAAAATTTAGTGAAACATGAATTTTAAATTCACTTTCTGGACTCTCTAGCAGGACTGACTTAGCCAGACCATTCCCAACATGCAGACTCTGGAGCCAGGTAAAATGAGTTCAAAACCCAACTCCACCACTTAAGTTCAAATCCCAACTCCACCATTTACAAACCAAGTGGTGTTAAGTGTGTCACCTAACTTTCAATTTCCTCATGTGTTAAATAGGTATATTAATCTTACTACACTACCTCCCAATTTTATTTAGGATGACATCTGTTAGTATATACAGAACACTCCAAACAATGCCTGACACACAGTAATTGCTCCATGAGTGTTAACTATGGAGATAATTGTCACTGACTCAAACGATTTCTCCTTTATTAAAAGAGTCATAGCATTATTCGTGATTAAAGTTTAGGCTAGTCATCTTTTCCCCCTCTGAGTCCCAGTTTCCCTTGTTGTAGACTAGATCCTAATGGGCTGTGAGAGTGCCCCAAGTCCTGAAACTGATTGATTTATACTGTTTCTATCTTTTTATGTTTTAGGTTTGTGGACAGGGCTTCCTTCTGGTTCTGTGTTCGGGTTACACTCCCGGTGAAATTCAAGGACCATAAGCAGTGATAGGATTGAAACTGGGTCAGCTGCCAGCCAAGACAAGCATCTTACCTACTGAACTATCTTTCCAACTATCCTAGCTTTGCTCCTGTGATCCCACTGCTCAGATACCTGCAGCCCACTCTAACCAGCTGTTTCCCAGCCCCTGATCTAGGAAGCCCCATCACAGAGAGGAACTACCAGGAATCCCACTATTATCAGTAGATTAGCCTGTTAGCAAAATAAAAGTGACAAGCTCAGCTGAGCTCCCCTTGGGACCACAGGTGCTCCAGAAAGAGCTTAACTTAAGCCAACCAACTTACTCACAAAAGCATGGTTTTTGCCAACCCATAGAGCCACTGTGGTAACAGGGCTCTGGAAATTTATCTTGTGTGAGAATGGCACACAGGTTTTATTTTCCAAGCCAGTGCCAATCAATCAGTGAGTAGTGGCCAATTGGGGTGAAAGGCTGAGAAGGATTTTGGGGCCACATCTGAGCTCTTCTAGGAAGAAAACTGGGATTGATTGCTCATGTCTGCAGTGAACATGGGAACTACTACAAATGGTCCCAAACTTGCCCCTTCCATTCGTGCAACTTAGTCCCTTCTTTTCCAGTTAAAGAAACCCCCAAAGCTGTCTTTCTCCAACCAGAGGTAGTCTCATTGGCAAATTCACTGAAGGAGGAGCTGTGGCCTTTCAAACAGAGATGCAAAAGTCCAGACACACCACAGAAACAAGCAGAGAAAAAAAAAAGTGGCATGTAACACACAAAACTGACTTGGGCAGTACAAGAATTACAGAAGGGCAAAGTGGGTGCTCGAAGAAAGATTATTTTTTCTTTTTAAAGACAGAAAAGTCTGGAACACACGCTCAAAGTAGAACTCTACAAATTCCTATTGCAAAATAACTCCTGGTCAGCCAACCACAATCTCTATAAATATATCACAAGATCAACAGCCCTGGCAAATGGGGGTGGGGGGAAATGGCTGCATGATTTTTTTTTTTTTTTTTTACTTAAATCAAAATAGTTCCTCTCACAGTTGGAAAGGAAGGACTCACCCATTTGCCTACAAAAATGAAAGGCCAGGAAGAAAAGAAAGATTGTAATTCTATATGCATCCCGGTGAGTGCCCGCTGAGAAATCTAGACAGCCGGACTATTCTGAAATTATTTTTCAATTCTATTTTTCTTTGCAGGAGGAAAAAAAAAACAAACAGACAAAAAATAAATCAGGTATTCTGAAGCTCTGAGGGCAGCCATGATTGTCACTGAAATTGTTCAAGATGGGTAAAGCCAAGGGCTCTAAATCCAGACATCTCAGCCCTTTCAAACAAATAGGCTGGGACAAGTCCATGGGCAAGAGGTGGATCCAAAGGGCCTGGACTCAGTGCTAAAGCCCTCTAGATTTTCTTTTTTAATTTTTATAATACCTATATTTAAGCATCATGATTGCAAACATGTTTGTAGTTGGGTTTCGGTTATTAAAAAAAAGGGGGGGGCGGGAAGGTGGCACTAGAGGTAAGGTGTCTGCCTTGCGAACACTAGCGTAGGACCGACCGCGGTTCGATCCCCCAGCGTCCCATGTGGTCCCCCCAAGCCAGGAGTGATTTCTGAGTGCATAGCCAGGAGTAACCCCTGAGTGTCAAGTGGGTGTGGCCAAAAACCAAAAGTAAAAAAAAAAGAACAGGGGTTGGAGTGATGGCACAGCAGTAGGGCATTTGCCTTGCATGCAGACCCAGGAAGAACTGTAGTTTGATCACCAGGCATCCCATATGGTCCCCCAAGCCAGTAGTGATTTCTGAATGCATAGCCAGGAGTAACCCCAAGCATTACTGGGTCTGGCCCAAAAATTAAAAACAACACCCCTTCACCAGTGCAATCTTCCCACCACCAATGCCCCCCATTTCCCTCCTTCTCCACCCCCTGCCTGCATTCAAGACAGGCATTCTGTTTCTCTCAGTCATTACCATTGCCATGTGTAGTTGTCAGTGTAGCTATTTCTCTAACTGCACTCACCACTCTTTGTGGCAAGCTTCATCTCGTGGGCCAGTCCTTCCAGTCCCCTCTAGGTCTTTTGTTTAGAGGGTTGAGGGTTCAGATGATAAAGTGACCAAGGCTTAGAACAGAAGGAGCCTAGAATAAAAGTGTTAGCAAAAGTAGGCAGCTTCAGCACTGTCCAGGATTGAGAAGGGAAGGGACAGGGTAAAACAGAGACAGAGAAAGACAGAGAACCCCTCTGGTGCCTTATGCCCTCCCGCCTTCCATTCTTCTTGCTGTACATCCTTCTGGTGAAACTGGTGTTGGGCTAGAGAGCAGTAAGTGGGGTTCTTTCCTATACAGAGCACAGGAGGGGGGAAGCAGGGAAGGAGCTGAGTCTCTACCAAGAGCTGATCTTTTCCCATTCAGGAGCCCATAGAGGGCTGTATGTCCCTTCTGGGTGAACAGCTCTGCCAAGTCCAACAGACTCCAGCTGGACTCCCCCATCTGTCTCCACAGAGCCTGGAGTTCCCAGTCCAAAGCTGCAAGGTGTATGAGGTCTGAGGAAGGAACACTCGCCAGTGTTGTCCTGGAGTTACACACAGTCTTTCTAACCAGAATGTTCTGCTCCTAGCACTATCAAATGTCCATTTGGCAGCAAATGTGGAAAGCTAGTTGTCTTTCACCTATCATGCAGATAATGCTAGAACCCTCAGATTCATCATAAACCTCTAAAACACTCTAGATAATTCACAAGGATCAGAAGAGGAGGCTCGAAGGCACATTGAAGCCTGCTACCAGTTGGACCACTGAGGGGTTGTCAGAATTCCTCCCCCCCCCCCAAGTCATCCCTATTGAAACCTCTTGGGGATGGGAATTGGTTTTTGTAAAATAGTATTATAGGAGACAGAGCAATAGTATGCAGGGAGGATGTTTGCTTTGCATGTGGCTGATCTGGGTTCAGTCCCCAGATCCCATATGGTCCCCTGAGCACTTCCAGATATATTCCTGAGTGCAGAGCCAGCAGTTACACCTGAACATTGTTGGATATGAACCCAAAACTAAAGAAAAAAGCAGTATTATAAGGGACAGGAGCATTTCTGCCCCCACAAGACACAGACCAACCCTGGCTGATGTTTGAGGCTTGTTCGGTAGAGGAAAGGAGACAGGGAGGGTAGAAAAAAAGGAGAGAAAGAGGGAGCCCGCTTCTTCCTGCCTTCCCCAGGCTATGGATCCATGGCCCACCCCCCAGTTTCCTCCAAGCACTTACTGCCTGAACCACTCCAATGGTATTGATCAAGCAGCTGGTACACTCTGTCATCTTTTTATGACCTGTCCTCCCAGCTGGCCCATACATCTTCCTGGGACAGAGGCCATGCCTCCAGAGTCCCCAGTGTCCACAAGACAGCTTAGCATACACAAAACGTCCACCCAGCATCCTTAAAGGGAAAGTGGACCCTCATTCCCAGAAGTCCAAATCTTCGGTGGGGAGGAGAATAATTCATTCTATCAATGCCGTACATCTGTGTAGTGACTCCAACATCCTATAGTCTAATTCTCCAGAAGTCATAATTTCCATTTTAGCTCAGAGGGTTAAGCAGTTAATGATAAGATTTACCCAAATTACATAATTACTGGCAGGATTGAGATTCAAAGCCATGTGTTCTTCCAAGACAAATACCAACTTCTTTCCCTTGGCTTTAGGCTCCATTTCCAAGGTCCCATATCTTGCTTCCCTCTCATGAAATGACCCGATTAAGTGAAATTATTAAATGATGAAAGAGTTAAGAAACCCAAGACTTTAAAAACAGTGCCTGTCACAGACTGAGGACGACATAGGTCACAGTTATTCTAGTTACTGGCATTACTAAAGTCTTCTTCATTTCCAAAAGTCAGCCCAATGCCACTCCAAGAGTTAGCAAACTTCCTAGAGAAAAGGCTTCTGTTTAATTCAAACTGGGAACTAGTAATTCAACAGCCAAGAGTAGACACTGTATTATGATCAGAAGCCTCTCATGGCTCTCATTCTCTCCCAGGCAGCCACCAATACTTGACTCAGAACTAGGCCAGAGTCTTTTTTCAAGACACTGGTGTTGCATAAATACACCAGTAGTGCACAGATCATAATAGTTTTGCACAGTGCCCAACCTTCTGCATTCAAGAATCTGCTGCAGATAGAAAAACCAAAACTAGGAACACAAATGAAATACACAGCACACAGGTTAGATGCCACTTGCAAGTCCATTCCCCAGGTATAAGTTTTAGAGTTCTGCTTGTTTGTCTGCCTTACCCAGCACAGACCTGGGCAATCACTAGGCTGATTGAGGCCTAGGAACAGAGGAGTAAATATTTCAGCTCAAAATTAAGTCAGCAGGTACCAGGCCCAGCTAAGACATAGTATGAGAATTTTCTCAAAGGGGGCTCTTTTATTTCTGGCTTTGGGGCCAACCCCAAGCAGCACTTAGGAAATCGTTCCTGATGGGGTTTGCAGGATCATATATGGCACCAGGGATTGAACCAGGGCCATCCAAAAGCAAAGAAAGCACCCTCCAGCACCTCCACCCACATTGGGTTTTTTTCTACAGGACTCTGCAGAACAGCACCATGCCCTCTCCTATCATGTCCATGGCTGCCTTTCTGTGCCCCCAGAACCTTACTAACTCTCCCATTCTCTGACCTCTCCAGAGAACAAACTCAAAAGCATGTACAAGGGAAGGAAAGGACTTCATGCATAAAGATGACCTCCCTGTGTTATTTTTAATCAAGGTAGGGGGGAGCCTATGTACAGACCACGAAACTTGCAATGTAAACAAAGATCTCCATTAGAGCATACTGGAGGTTGGTGGAGAGCTATGCAAAAAATGTTCTTGGTTTCAAGTGCAATGATAGCCAAACCCAAACTATACATGTCCCTTGAAGTAAACAAACATGATGTGCATGTATGTTGTGTCTTCCAATATGCTCAGAAATGGCAATGAGGGGCTGGAGAAATAGCACAGCGGTAGGGCATGTCCCTTGCATGCGACATAACCAGGAAGGACCCAGTTCTATGCCCAGAAGCCCATATGAGTCCCCAACCTGCCAGGGTCAATTTCTTTTTTTTTAACTTTATTTATTTATTGATTGATTGATTGGTTTGGGGGCCATACCCGGCGGAGCTCAGGGATCACTCCTGGCTCTGCACTCAGAGCAGGCAGGGGGACCATATTTGAAGCCAGGAATCAAACTGGGTCTCTCCCAGGTAGGCTGCATGCAAGGCAAATTTTTGAGTGCAGGGGCAATTTCTGAATGCAGAGCCAGAAGTAATCCCTGAGCACTGCCGTGTGTGGCTCAAAACCCAATAACTAACTAACTAACTAACTAACTAAATAAATAAATAAATAAATAAATAAATAAATAAATAAATAAATAAAGTTAAAAACAAAAAAAAGAAATGGCTATGAGTTTTTTCCTGCCTCCTTTCTGTTGATCTTTCTTTACTTGGGTGTATTTTATGGTGAGGGCTTCCTCCTGGTTCTGTGCTCAGGGGACCATAGGTGGTGTCAGAGAATAAATCCAGTTTGGCCAGGTGTCAAAGACCTTACCTACTCTACTGTCTCTCATGCCCCAAAATCATTGTCAAGGAAAGGAAAGGAAGAAAAAATTCCTTCTCCTAAAGTACCCCTACATCTATACAGGCAGGAATTGAGTGTTAGCTAGGGAGCCTCTGTCTTCCAGACTAAAGAATTTGGAGGCTCTATGACTCTACGAGCTCTGCCACTTAGAGTCTGATCACTGCAGAGGTGGCCGTTGAGATCAGGTCAACTCCAACTACTCGGGCCCCTATCAATACCCACCTCTCTCCACTCCTAACTGTTGAGTAAGAGGATCCTAAACATACCCAAAAGTTTTGAGCTTTTCTAATTAGGATTTAAAGGACTGCAGTAAACTTGAAGTCAATTGCACTTATAAATAATACAGTAGTAGACCTTCAGAGTCAGGCTTTGATTTGAGGGAGTATTGGGGGTCACATCTGGTGGCACTCAGGGGCTATTCTGGCCAAGGATGAAACCCAGGTCAGCAGGATGCAAGGCAAACACCTTAACTTTTGTACTATTTCCCTGATCTGAGAGTGGCTGTTCAGATTTGCAGTCACACTACCTAGCTGACTGTTGGCAGGTACTGAGATACGACCATGTGAAACACTTATTACAGATGTGAGCTCATCCAACATCCTCAGGAACCTGGAATGATTTCTTCTCTCTACAGAATGAGAAACCAAAGTCTTTAGGACCAAGTTATTGCAGAACCTAAATCCAAGTGAAAGAGTTCAAACATGATGAGCGTGGAAAGTGGCTGTGGGCTGGATGTCTCCAGAAACCATCTAATTTCTCCTTCCCACTCAATTCTGTGGTCAAGAGTCTGATCTCCACTTTCTGGGCCTTTTCAGACTTGTGAATGTGACTGGAAGTGCTTTAATTGACAAATGGAGGCTCAGAGAAATGGGAACATTTGCCTCCAAATCACACAGAGAGTAAGCCACTGGACTAGCAAGCCACTAGAATCCAAGTTTGTCTAACCCCAAAAGCCCAGGTATCAGAAGCTTCACAGTATAAAACAATGTGTCCAAAGCCGGAGGGTTAACCCAGAAGTGGTGGACTCCCCAGGCAGAAGTGTATAATCAGAGGATAGAAAGTCATCTGATAAAAATGATATAATGGTTAGCTACAAAGCAAAAGCTTAAATCAGTTATTAGGGTAACTTGGGGCAGGGCGGCGGGAAAAGGGGATAAAAAAGGGAGGTGTTCTTGCCAGTTCTAGATTTTTCTAGAAGACACTTGTCTCTCCTTCTATATCTTCAAACCAGCTTTAATTACAGTGTTTCTGGTCCTCCAATTTAAGGGCTGCTACCTTTCAGTGAAATGTTGTGGACCAAATATTTCATTTCCTTTATTCCTCTCTTCCTGGCTTCACAAGTATAGTAAAAAGTTAATGAATCTATAAATTGCTCACTGGTTAAAAAAACAGTGAAAAACCAGTTCATGGAAATTTTAATGAAAACAGCCGGTATGCAGGACTGATGGCAAACCCAGGGAAGGAATACTGGGCATGGCGGGATTGTGCCCACAGCCAAGACCACTGCAAGGCATTGAGAGAGTAAGCCTAGAGTTCCCAGTTCATGGATACTGAAAAATAAGCAAGCCACATCCAGCTTTGGAGGGCAATATGAGTCACATGGAAGGGAGACATAAGGTCCAACTTGTGCATTATGCTTGAAAATCTTTTTTGCTCAGAAAGGGGAGAACATCACACTGGTCCAAAGCATGAGGACAAGATCTGGACTTCATCTCCAAAGGTGTGAAAAGATATCATTCTTAAAAAATGACCAGAATGCAGGAAACATTGGTTTTATCTGGTACAGTTAATTATTTTTTATGTTTTTTTGGGTTTTGGGTCACACCTGGGAGTGCTCAGGGGTTACTCCTGGCTCTACGGTTAGAAATCGCTCCTGGCAGGCTCACAGGACCACATGGGATGCCGGGATTCGAACTGCCATCCTTCTGTATGCAAGGGAAACTCTCTGCCTCCATGCTATCTCTTTGGCTCCTTTGGTACAGTTTATTAAACTGTAATTGCCTAACCCCCCTTTACTTGTCTAGAGAAAGCAGACAGCACTGAAGATGCTTATTTTCAAAAAGTGTCCATGTCTCTCCAGATCCCTGTGCCCCCAAAGTACTGTATGGTCGGTCGTTCATTCCGCCAGGCACTGAGCTAGCCGGGCACCAGCCTTCTCTCTAAGGAGACTGATCCAATGGGGTAATAAAACTGCTCTCACTTTGACAGAGGGAAAAAAAGGGGAAATGGTTCAGAGAAGTCAGTAACTGCTTCAAAGTTAGTTCAGCTTCATCCCTGAGGGGAATCCGAATATGCAGCCTCAGTTTCTCCCAAATTCCCCCAACATCATTCAAGACCCTCCCCCCAATCCAAATAAGCCTCCCTCACTTGCAGTCTATGCATCTTAGTCATGTCTAGCCCTACTGGGGTCCCTGTTTAACTCACAGATCCCCATTTCCTAGCAAGCTGGAACTCAGGATCCTCCTCCATTTACTCATTTCTACTGCCCCCCGCATACCCCCCAGTCAGGCTACCCCAGGGGCCCTGGTACTAATCACTGCTGGCCTCATACTCTTGACTATGCTTCTGTCCTCCTTCTAGACACCTTCAACCAGGAACCTGCCTGTGGTCACTTCCATCTTTATCAAGGATTTGGGGACTTGGACAAACTCCCTTCCCAGGGCCACTTTGGTTAGCATCCCAGACCTGTTCTTCAAGCATCATACATGTCCCAGGAAATGCTGATTATGAACAGGACGATAGGAGGGTCCTTCCATCTATGACGGTGTCACTCCCACAGATTCCAACCCTAGCCCTGGGCCCTGAGGGAAATATCATAAGCACCCAAAGCCCAGGAGCACCAGGTTCATAATGCTGAGATGTCGAGAGCAGGAAGAAATGTGGATACCTCCAGCATCTACCAAGTCAAGCTGTTCCTTATTTCCACCAAGATAATACAAGGACTTGAGAGAATCAAAGAAACAAGAGTTAGAGGAGCAGGGGGAAGTGGTAGCGAGGAAACCCCCAAGATGTGTAGACAGGGGCCCTCAACTGTTCAGGGGACTGGACACAGTTCAAGTTTATTTCGCGGATGCACAGGGGATGGTGGCAGCATAGCTAGATGCAGCCATGCAGTTGCCAAGCACAAGGTGCTCGGAGAAACACCGTGGAGACACGGAATACCTGGAAATTATAACAGCTGCTCCAAGATTTCAGCGAGTTTGAAGCCTCTTTCTCTTTGTTTTTCCCCTAAACCAGTTACAATTAGCATTGAGGGATATAATTACGTTGTTAGTCTAATTGCCTGTTTGAAGCAGGATCTACGGGGGTTTAATGGAAGATTTGAGGGGGAGGGCAGAGAAAGGAAAAAAAAGGCAGGATAATCACAGAAGAGATGTAGAATTTGACTTTCTTCCCAGGTACAGACGAGGTCAGAGACGACACCACACACCCAAAGCCCAGGGAATAGCCTGCCTGGGTGGGGGAACGACACTGCTAGGCGGTGCGACTTTGCGACAAATGGATTTTGGAGACGCTGACCTAATTAATCAGGAAGCAATCCTAGAAAGGCCTTGGATTTGGGGCCTCCACACGTTTTACTGGCAGCGACACACTTACCCAGCAGCGGGCAGAATTGTCCCAGGTGGTGGGAACTTGGTGGCGGGAACATGGTGTCAGATGCAGGGCTGGACTGGCCTGTATGCAGCTGGAGGACCCCTGTCTTCTCTGGTGGTGATGGGGTGCTTTCAGGGCTAGAACAGGGGTCTAGGGCTCAGGTCAGGATCAGAGGGACTCAACTCTGAAGAAGTTTGGGATGAAGAGGAACGGATAAAGAAAGAGGAGGGAGCCTCCTGACCATGGAGGTATTCAAACATGATGATGGGAATGGGGGATGGATGCAGAGGAGTCACCACAAAGAATCAAGTGCCTTCGAGGGACTGTGCACACAGGTCCCCAGGAACCAAAGAGGAAAAGGGTCTAGAAGGCTGAGTGCAGGAAAGAAGGTTTTCCTTACCTCAGAAGTCACTTCCTGCCTTCATATGTGGGACTTCCACCATGACACGTCATCAGAACTGGCTGGACCCGGAAATGCCCCTTCTCACATTCTTGTTCCCAAATTCAGAATCTGCAATAGTCATGTGGGTCGGGGGAAAACCCCTGAGCAAGGCAAACAGGCTAGTTTATGCACAATATGGGGTGGGCCTACCAGGGTCTTGGCCTCCAGGGACTACTTCAAGCATGAATATCTGAACTGGATGACTCAAAACCATATTCAGGCCTCCTCTTGGCTATTTGGACAGGTAAGACCTAAAAGGTCAGGAACCCTGTTTTCTTTCTATTTTCTTTCCCGGGGAGAAGGAAAGGAATAACTCATCTCACAGTGCTGTGGCCCCAGAGATCAGAATGCAGAAACTCTACCAAGCCCATCCAGAGTGATGGCGCTACCAATTTTCAATTCCCATAGCCACAGGAGGCCTCTCTGATGGACAAATATGAAATACTGAGTTCTGGTCATAGCAATTCTCTATCAGGCCCTGGAACTTTCTTTTTAATTTTTTTTTTTTTTTTGGTTTCTGGGCCACTCCCAGTGACACTCAGGGGTTACTCCTGGCTATGCACTCAGAAATTGCTCCTGGTTTGGGGGACTACATGGACGCCAGGATCGAACCCAGGTTCAGCCTGGGTCAGCTGCATGCAAGGCAAATGCCCTATTGCTGTGCTATCGCACCTGCCCCAGGCCCTGGAACTTTCTGCTGGGATGTGTGAGGATTGAATTTCCAGGTGAGGTCTGCATTTTGGGGCTCCTGGAATTGGGAATTAAGTCTCAGCTCTCTTGCCCTATCTCTGGGCCTAGAAATAGCACCCTCGCATCCAAATATCAAATGTATTGGAAAAAAAAAAGTTTTGCCAGCCTTTAGGCATTTTCCCCATTCTGGATTGACCAAGTGGATGGAGGTCCTAAGATGTCCTCAGTATAGTGAGTGAGAATTCCATGGTACCATTTATGAAGCTATATTGTGTATGCGACCCCCAGCAAAGTAAGGTAAAATTCAGAGGAAATGGGAAGGGGGGGGCTACTCTGTTTCCAAGGAAAAGTGAGTGCTATTCAGACATGCTTTGCCAACAACAAATGGCGATTGAGAAGACATCTTGAATTGAAGCTTCTGTCCCAGATTCCTCCAAGCCTTTAACTAAGAATCCCTCAAAGTCTAAGTAGCTGTGGTTTTCCTGGGGCTTAGGAATGAACAGAAGAAATGTTAAACTGATAATAAGATAAAAATAACCCAAGATACTTGTTTTTCCAATGGAGATAGCCATTGGTTGGTTTTAGATTCTGAAAAACGGAGGCCATGCATATGCTTGGAAGCTTACATGTCTGGATTTTTCCAGCTCAAGAGAGCATCCAAGGAGAAAGGGAAGGGCCTATTCCCAATGAAGTCTCCAAAGCATCTGATTCTGAGAGGCCCAAATCACAGGCCAGACATTTTCACTCACTTCAATTTGAAGGCATTCATAATCAGAGGAGACAACTGTCCCTAGGAACTGAATGGTTCTGGAAGGATTTTATGCATCAAGCCCTGGACCTACCAGATGATACTTCAAGGAACTCACTACCTAGGACAGTGAAAATGGCATCATGTGGAAATCATATCCAGGTCACAAGAGTACTAACATCCTCAGCACCATCGAAGTGTTGAATGGTGGTGTGTGAGGGGATAAAGTGCTTTCTGTATAGGACTCTGAAAAATTCCTTGATGATGGTATGGGGCCAGTTTTCTAGACCTTAACTTCCCAAGTGAGCAAAGGAAGAATGATAGAGAGGATGGAAATGGTCCAAGGGAAGTCCCCAGGTCCAAACCCAGCTCTGATGGCTGAATCTTCAAACTCATCCCACCAACCAGGGCAGGAGGCTCCAAGTCCTCCCAGCAAGTTCTCCATGTTCCCAGGGAAGATTTGACAGCTCCAGGATCATGAATTACATAACCTGCTCTTGAACCCTCTTCAGATGATGTGATCTGCCCAATGACCAAGGAGACAGAAAGAGGGATGGGGAGAAGAGAGCCCATACCAGCATCCTCAAACAACACCCAAGGAAAGGGACATTGGGAAAAGAAGATTGGCCTTTCCAGAGCCAGAAGAAGGAAAGAAGGGAACAAGAGAAGTTGGAGGTGGGTCCATCATGGGAAACAAGAAGTGCATGGTTGGGGACCCTAGAAATGAAGAGGGAGAGGGACTGAGTCTCCAATGATATCCAACCCCAGCCTCCCTTTCACTTCCATCAGTGTGTCTAAACCAGAAAGCTCAGGCTTGAAAGTTGATCTCAGCACAACACCATCACTGACTTCCAGGTTCCCAGGGTGTCCCACCCCATGTCCCTGCAGAGGTATCTGCATCCCCTACAGCAGAGGCAGCCACACATGGACACTCACCCACTGGCCCATCATCAGTAGAGAAACGAAAGGAGCCGTGTGGATGATTAACATCCCAGCTTGCCCCCCACCTTGTGGAAGTAATTACATGCCAGGTCAGATCTGGGGACCCTCCCTTTAGATCCCCCACTGCTGTGAGAGAGATACAGGCACGACGCTGTGAAGGAGGGAAGGGTCGTTCTGTCTCAGTGAATTTACAACAATCCCATGATTCCTTGCTCTTTGGAAAATAGCTTCTAAATGCACTGTCAACCGATCAATTGCCTCAGTGTTTTTTTTTAAAAGGTTCCCAGCTCCCTGCCCCACACCCCCACCACTTCACTAATTGCTTTCACTGCCTTTTTTTAACCGTCAATTTAATTATCCTGTGTGTGACCTTGGGTAAGACAAGCTATCACTCCTTTTCAAACTCAGTTTCCCCTCTCTGTAACAGGGAGCTTGGGCTAGGGCCCTGGTAGCTACACCAGTCTAAGATTCTAGTGATGGGGTTTGGCTGAGAACATGACCTTGGTGGTCTTGATTGCCCTTAAGGAGCTCCCCCAAGCACCCTGACTATCCTGGTCTAAATGATGCTCTCTCACTCTCTCTCTCTCCAGATCCTGCAGGATCTGGGATGGATGTGTAGACAGGACAAGCCCAACTTGGCAGAGTCTCCTTGGTCCCCAATGGACCACCAGACTTCCAGCTTGCCTCTGGCATTTCAGCAGAGCTGCCAGTTCCTGGGAGTAAGAGAAACTCCAGATCAGGGACTGGATCAAGAGCGTAAACGTGAGGCTGAAATTGTAATAATAATAACTGACATTTATATCACGCCTTTCATCCCCAAATCCCAAATTAATTAACTTTTTACGAGACATTTTTAAACTAGTGCCATTTAATAAAATTCTATTAGGAGAAGTCTTTTTTTCCCCCAGCCCTATATTTTTATTAACAGCCACCAAAAATATAATTTACAGGCAACAAAAGCCAGTCAAAGAGAGGGGCCAGGAGAGGCTGAATCTACTTATAAGAAGCAAAAGTGTGAGCTCTGACCACAGAGGCCATTGTCCTGACCTCACTATTAGAGAGCAGAGCCCTCTGAGGGATCCCAAGGGGACCCAGTTACTCCCCAAGACTGAATCCCAGCTTAGCACTATTTATCTCTGATTCTTCCCTACAGTCACTACTAGGGCTGCTATGAATAAAACAAGCAAACAAAATGTGCATTCTTGAACTACAGGAGCCAATAAGGGTAGGAAACCCTCAATGATAACCAGGATATTTATAATTAAAATTCAGAAGGCAAAGACCCATCTTCCCCATGACAGAGTTAGACAGAGAGACATAGATCAAGAAGAGTCTCCTCAAACAATTCACCTGAAGGTGAAACATGATTTGGTGAAATCAGGCCTCTAGAGAGCATGGAAGAAAGGGGTTCAGGATCCAATCAAGGGGAATGGCCCAGGCAGGGTGAGAACTCAGAGCCTGGATGCTCTGTGTCATGCCGGAGAAAGAAGGTCAGTTCTAAGGGCAAGAGGGAGGAAGGATGTGAGAGTAGATGGGAGAAGGCAGTCATCATGGCATCTCAAGGACCAACCATGACTCAAGCTGGACAGATGTATGCATCTGGTTTGCCTATATACCCTCAGAATATGAACAGGCATTCTGTGTTCCTGTATAGTCACATGTTCCAATACCATTGCCACCCACCACCCACTGACACCCCACAGAGCCCCTTACATCTGAGCGTGACAGAGGGACTGATCTATGGTAAAAACTGTGCCAATCATGGCAATATCACATTAGTTCCAAAGAGTTTGTCTGTACCCCCACCAAAAAAAATGTATAAGACTCAATAAGGGATGAGAACAAAACATTCTGGAGATACTGGATGAACTCTATATTATGCTTATGAATTTCACCTGTTTCTTTTTCAAAGTGACAAGGACGTACATCTCCATGTTCTGTAATTAAGATCATGACTTTTATTGTTCAGTTGGTTTTGGGTTTTGAGTCACACTTGTGGCACTCAGGACTTATCCTGGCTCTGCAGCCAGGGATCATTTTGGGTGGTACTTGAGGAACCATATGTGACACCAAGGATCGAACCAGGCCAGTTAGATCGCTGCAAGATAAGTGCCCTAACTGTTGTATTATCTTTCTAGCACTACATCAGTGATATTTTAAAAATATTTCCACCTACAGGAAATATTTAATACAGTAGAGATCAGCTTTCAAGACTGTTGTGATTACTTTAGGCCCCAGAGTGTATTTTTCTGGATGTATTCACCCTGTTTTTTAAACAAATCAGAAGGGAAAGGTGGAAATGGCCGAGTTTTAACATGGATCAACACTGAAGGGAGGGAGCAGAGGCAAGAGGAGGTTAAAGGTTCTGAGAGACAAACCATCACCCCATGGCCATCATCCCTTTGTCCACCCAGATTTAGTAAAGGAGAAGGAAAGTTAAAAAAGAAAATCTGGTCTGCGTTTAGCCAGCTCCACAGACTCACTCTTCTTGAAAGAGATGTAAACTAAGCTGTTAAAAATCATGGGTACACTAACCTTGTAAGTTGAAAGTGGGCAATTTTGGGAGGAGGGGAAGGTCAGGTCCCTGCCCTACCAAAGTCTCACTAGCTGCACTTGTCACCAAAATGACCACTTCACCAATGGTCCAGATTTACCATTTAACCACTGTTCTCTGGCAGACACCAAACTGACCCAAACTCCAGTTATGCTAGTAATGTGGGCTAACATCACTAAGGTGCATGTCCCCTCTCTCCCCCTCTTCTCCCCCACATTCCCATACTTCCAGAAGCCCTGGTAATTGAAGCCACATCCACAGATACTGTAATATCAGCTAGATACACAGCCTCACAACAACTCCTAATTTTTCAATACTGTCATCTCAGTAGAAACACACCAATTTAAAAGTTAATGTGGATTTGAAGTCACCTCATGTTCAGAAAAAAATTAACAAAAAGATGGGGCCAGAGTGATGGCATAGCAGTAGGGTGTTTGCCTTACACACGGCTGACCCAGGACGAATTTCAGTTCGATCCCTGGCATCCCATATGGTCCCCCAAGCCAGGAGAAATTTCTGAGCACATAGCAAGGAGTAACCCCTGAGAGTCAACGGGTGTGGCCCAAAAGAACAGGACACACACTCACACATACACACACACACACACACACACACACACACACACACACACACACACATATATATCAACTAGCAACAAATAGCTTAGTAAAGCTTCTGACAATGACTTAATAACCTCATTGTGCGATGGAATAACTCACAAATTTTCTTTGTACTGTACTTAAAAAATTTATTACCACTTACCTATAACCAATAATATAAAATATATTATTTCATGCCTGCAAGCCAAATGGGCAGGCTTGAGAATGGGTGAAAATGGTGATAATGGTAGGGAGAACTTTTCATTGGTGGTGGGATTGGTGTTGGAACATGGAGTGGCAGAAACAAATTTAATATGAACAACTATATAAAATGTGTTCCTTAAATAACATTTTGAAAAAAACATTAAAGAAAGAAAACCTAAGAATATAAAACTCTAGCATTTTCTTTTCTTTTTTATTTTGTTAATTTTTTATAATAATTTTTATTTTGACCAAAGTGGATTACAAATCATTCATATTCGTATTTCAGGTACATAATGGCATTGAATCAGGGGCATTCCCACCACCAATGTTGTCCTCCCTCCACCCTTGTTCCCAGCATGCATCCCATATCGCCTCTCCTTTGCCCCCCAGGTCTGCTAGTATAAGTGGTCCCTTCTGTGTCTAGCCTGTTGTAGATCGGGTATCGATTCTGTTGTACTTGGCTTTGGATTTGGTGTTTAAGTCTGATCATTTTTTAATTTCTACTCAATGTTCATATGCCTATTTGGTCTTGGTGCCCTCCATTATTTCCCCCTCAATTTGTGAGGCAGAACAAGAGATTTATTTTCTTTTTGAGATCTCTTTCAGCAGTACTTAGGAGTTACTCTTGCCTCTTCCTCAGGGGCATCCTCCTGCAGTGGTAGGGTATGGGTGGACAATGTGATACTGGAGATCAAACCTGGGACTCCAACATGCAAAGCTGATTTTATTCCATTGAGCCATTTTCCTAGTCCCTGAAGCTTTGAGCTGAACGAGATGTAGGTTCTCCCATCACCTGAATGCTACCTGAAGTTCGAGGCCACATTCTCCTCTGTGGACTGAATCCTGCTCAAGGTCCCTCCTCCTCATGACTCTTCTCTGTCCCTTCAATGGACTTCAAAAATCATGGCCTGGCAAGGCTGAACTCATTGAGGCTCACCTCTTTTAAAGTGCTTCTAATCAATGAGTTATCCTAATTTGAAACGTTGGCTATTTTATGTAAACCTCCAGATTCAGAGCTTCTCTTCAATAAATAGACAGACAACGATACAGAATGAAACTCTGGCCATCCAGGGTCCATGCTCTGACATGGTCATTGTCAACTGGAGCTAAATGACAAGTGTCCCAGATGGAATAAGTAGGATGAGGGAAGCCTCATATCCATAAAGCATGTGAATGGCTTGAATATTATACCCTCCACTCTTGGGGTACTGAAGCTGCCGGGATGAAGTGTTTGCTTCAGTCTCTGTACTAGCACTTCCCTCTCTCATGCAACCAGCTCTCCCAGCCTAAGCTCCCCACAATATGCTCTAAAGTCACTCACCTGCCATGTATCCTTCCCACTTGCTGTCGTTCTTTTCTCTTCCATCTAAGATGCTCAAAAAAGTTGGCCTTGTGAGCCAAGCCAAGAGAGACCACATGCCTAACTCTGTCTCCTCCCCCTGTTGAGTTTTCTCTGATCCCAGAAAAGGAAACAGCTGTCTCAATGGTGAAACCAGTTTAGAAGACCCCTTCAAGAGCACTTTTGCCAACTGCCTTCTTCCAGGTTAACAAATCATTCGAGGTCGAAAACTATATGGAATCCAGAGTGTCTCTGAACCCATGAAACAATTCTACTTAGCTTTTGCTGTTGCCCAAACAAGAATGTCGGGATTGCCCTTTTTGAAGTTGTCAGGGCTCTCTGTCTTATTGCTATTAAAATGAAGTTTCATAATGGTCCCAAACCAGTTCGTCTTGTTTTCCTCAAAGAACTGACTGTCATTGAACCACAAATAAAGTCTTTTATAAATCAGTAAATGTAAGGGGATCTGCCCAGTCAAAAGACAACAATCATTTTCTCCATGCAGGAAAAGTGGAGCAAGCACAGATGCAAGCTTTGCTCTTTACATATTCCTGGGAACCAACTCTAGACAGAGGAAGGGGGGGGGGGGTGTAAAGAGATGGTGGAGGATACCATCTTCAGATCATGCACAAGAACTTCTAGCTTTTCCTTTATTCTATCCAAAAAGGCTCAACAGGCAACTCTGTGGTCCTTTTTCTTGGCAAATTAGAAACTATCTTTAACAAGTCATAAATCTATTGGAAATCATAATCCTATTTCTCATTTTGTAGTTAGACTAGTCTTTACAAGTAAACACCTTTAAACCTGGATATGAATAAATTAACATGTGTAATTGCCACTAAAGTAACCCCTCCACAAATAGCTGATCTTTATTTCCATTGATTCTTTTTATAATTTTTTTTTTTTTTTTTGGTTTTTGGGCCACACCCTGTGACGCTCAGGGGTTACTCCTGGCTATGCGCTCAGAAGTTGCTCCTGGCTTCTTGGGGGACCATATGGGACGCCGGGGGATCGAACCGCGGTCCGTCCTAGGCTAGCGCAGGCACCTTACCTCCAGCGCCACTGCCCGGCCCTTCTTTTTATAATTTTTATTGAGACCAGTGTGAATTATAAGTCTTTCACAGTTGTGTTTCAGGTACAGAGTGACTGTGAGTTAGGGCCATTCCCACCACCAATGCTGAACTCCCTCTGCCATAGTTTCCAGCATTGCATTGATTCTTATGACAATTTTCCCTTTTTTCTATTATGTGTTCTTGGTTAATATGATAAGAAATTTTAATGCTTTCAAAATTTTTCTTTTGCACAACCACCATCTTCCCAGCAGAAAAACAGCATAGCTTCTCTACCAAGATCCAAAAGAAAATAATGGCCACCAAATCTTCCCAGGTAGTCTGGTCCAGGCTGATGCCTCTGGAGCATTGTCAGAATGGATAGGGGCAGATTCCCCATTTTTCAGAAATCATAACAACCCAGCACCACACCTGACATTCTCCTACAAACTGCCCAGCTCCAAGACATAATCTTATCAAACTGCTAAGCTACCAAATTTATTCCAGATCTACAGTAGTAGTATCAGTCCAAAAGTATCATAGGAAATCTGATGGGAAAGTTACATATAACCTTACCAAGCTCTATGAGCCTAAATAATGATACAGAAGGGTCAACTATAACACAACCAGCAAATCTTTAAACACTGTCTTTATGAACACCATACAGAGATATGACGATTATTTCAAATTGACCCTTAGTGGTCTAACTAAGTTTTAATCATTACATTTGCCTTTGTGTTAGCAAACAATATAAAGTCAATTTTGTTGTACTTGCAAGGAAGCAGGCTATTGTGGTGGGGCAATTGGGGACATTGGTGAAGGGAAGATCACACTGCTGGTACGACTGGTATCTGAACATCGAATGCTTGAAACAACTATTATAAACAATTTGGCAAATCACAGTGTTATAACAAATTTTAGTTAAAAATTAAAATAAAAAGAGAGAAGACAAAGTATGCTTTATGCTTCTGGTTATGAAGAGAAACAACCAAATACAGTGGAAGGAAAAAAAGGCAAGGGAGAGGAAGCGAGAATGTAGAGGAAGAGGGATGAGAAACAAGACTTAGGATTCAGTGTGAGAAATTCTCTATAGTCATTCCTCTGTGAAAAAAATCTATGTGGCTTTTGTTTGTTTGTCTTTTGTTATTTTGGGTGGGGCCACACCAGTGGTGGTCAGGAGTTACTCCTGGCTATGCGCTCAGAAATCGCTCCTGGCTTGGGAGACCATATGAGACGTCAGGGATAGAACCAGGTCTGTCTCGGATCTACTGCGTGCAAGGCAAATGCCCTACTACTGTGCTATTGCTCCGGTTCCAAAATCTATGTTTATTTTTTGTTTTGGGGGCCACACACATTGACACTCAGGGGTTACACTTCTGGCTATGTGCTCAGAAATCACTCCTGGCTTGTGGGGATCATATGGGACGCCAGGGATTGAACCATGGTTCGCCCTAGGCTAGCACTTGCAAGGCAGACGCCTTACCTCTAGTGCCACCACTCAGGCCCCCCAAAATCTATGTTTTAAAGGAGATGATGGCCTCTATCAAATTCTGTCATTTAAGAAAGAAGACTGAGGCTCAGGGAGTTCCACAAAGAATCAACTCTTTCCTCTATCTCGGCTCACTCCAAAGGTTATATATAATGAAGAGCTTTCATCACTGATTTCCATGCTAGACTCAGTCTTAAAGATTTTGCTTGCCATGTCCTAGCTCATCTCCCCAATATCCTAAATGTCAAAAGCAATTTTGATGTTCATTTTACAGATGAAAAGCACAAGGTATGGAGAGGATTAAACTTGACTTCCAGGAAATCTGACATCTAGGCTCTTGGTCTCTTTACCCTAGAAACCTAATAGGGACCCAACAGCTAACTCATCAGAGCTGAAAACAGAACAAAATTAAAGATTTAAGTGTTTAAAGCAAAGGATGTAATAGCCCTGGGGGAAAGGAACTAAAACCAGATACCTAAACATAACTTGATATAATTTCTCAGTTCCAAGAATAAAAGAGGAATCCCAAATGCTCATGCAGGAAAATAATGGCAACAGAGAAACAAGACTCAGAATAGTATTGTAATTCTCCTCTATAAACTTAGGGGCCACAGACAAGGATCTGAGAAAAAAGAACTCTACACCTATCAGTCTATTGCAAATCTTTCATTTAGGAAAACCTAAGTAAGACATCAGACAGGGTCAGAGTGATTAGTACAGCAGGTAATTTCTGAAAGGAAAGGAAGGGAAGGGAAAGGAAGGGAGGGAAGGAAGGAAGGAAGGAAGGAAGGAAGGAAGGAAGGAAGGAAGGAAGGAAGGAAGGAAGGAAGGAAGGAAGGAAGGAAGGAAGGAAGGAAGGGAGGGAGGGAGGGAGGGAGGGAGGGAGGGAGGGAAGGGAGGGAGGGAGGGAAGGGAGGGAGGGAGGGAGGGAGGGAGGGAGGGAGGGAGGGAGGAAGGGAGGAAGGAAGGAAGGAAGGAAGGGAGGGAGGGAGGGAGGGAGGGAGGGAGGGAGGGAGGGAGGAAGGAAGGGAGGGAGGGAGGGAGGAAGGAGGAAGGAAGGAAGGAAGGAAGGAAGGAAGGAAGGAAGGAAGGAAGGAAGGAAGGAAGGAAGGGAGGAAGGAAGGGAGGGAGGGAGGGAGGGAGGGAGGGAGGAAGGGAGGGAGGCAGGGAGGGAGGGAGGAAGGAAGGAAGAAAAATTGGAAGGAGGGAGGGAGGGAGGGAGGGAAGGAAGGAAGGAAGGAAGGAAGGAAGGAAGGAAGGAAGGAAGGAAGGAAGGAAGGGAGGGAGGGAGGAAGGAAGGAAGGAGGAAGGGAGGGAGGGAAGGAAGGAGGGAGGGAGGGAGGGAGGGAAGGAAGGAGGGAGGGAGGGAGGGAGGGAAGGAAGGAAGGAAGGAAGGAAGGAAGGAAGGAAGGAAGGAAGGAAGGAAGGAAGGAAGGAAGGAAGGAAGGAAGGAGGGAAGGAAGGAGGGAGGGAGGGAGGGAGGGAAGGAAACAAAACAAAACAGAGCTTTGTAGCAACATTAAATGCTAAACCTTGGGGCCAGGGCAATAGGACAACAGGTAGGGCACTCACCTTGTACATGGCTGACAGGGTTCTATCTGCAGCATCCTATATGGTCCCCAATAATTCTTGAGCATAGTGCCCGGAGTAACCCTTGAGCACTGCTGTATCTGGCCATATGCCACTCCCCCCAAATGGTAAACCTTAAGGCAGTTCTTAGGTAATATTCAGAAAATGCGGTGGGGGTTGTGCTCACAGCTTACTCCTGGCTCTGCAACTCAGGGAAAGGCTCAGGGAACCATATGAATTGCCAGGGATTGAACCCTGATCAGCTGCATGCAAGACAAACATATTACCTGCTCTGCTATCTCTTTGGACCATATTCAAGACTTTTTAGTGTTGCAAATGAAATTCCATATTATGTTTACCAAGAATAGGTGAAGGAGAGAGAAGAAAAGAATATATGCATTTGACTATCAAATTCTCGGGGTGGGGGGGGAAGAGGGAATCTTTGAAGATAATTACAGATACTTATAAGTTTAAACACAGTAAAAAAAATGAGAAATAAGAAGTCAGCTTATGTGAAAATAACTTTCAAATCAAGAAGAAATAAACAGCGGAGCTAAGAACAAAAATGGGACTTTAGAAAAGGGAAGACTAAACACCACATAAATCAAGAGAAAAGTTCACGGGAAGCCAAAAACAAATATGGCAGCAGAGAAATCAAAGCTTAAACAAGCAATCACAAAAGACATGGATGATCTATAAATTTCCCTGCTTAGAAAGAGAATCGCAAATAGGGATGTATGATAAGCCAGACACTGAAGCAGACGATTCAGAGAAATTAAAACAAGGCAGTATGATGATGGAAGATATTATCAGGGGAAAAAGCTGGGGGTAAGGGTACAGGGGAACTCTCTACATTCTACCTGAAATTCCTTGTGAAACTGCAAATTATTTGAAACAAAAGAGGCTTTTGTTTATTGTTTCTTTAAAGGGGTATTTACAACATGATGCCAGACATATGTCAATGAAAAGCAGAAATGTTAACAGACGCCAAGACAAAAAAAAAATTACCAAGGATAAAAAGGTTTTTTAATTGACATAAAATTCCACCACCAAAAGAATCTGCAGTCAAGAAATTTCATATATTCATAAATACATAGCAAAAATGTTGAAAAATACAAGGAGAAATGAGAAAAGCAATCATAGTCCCCAGAAGTGTATTTCCCCAAAATAGGCAGATCATGAGGACTTTTTATAAATAAGGAATTTGCAAAACACAATTAGCAGTTAGAATGTTTTTATATATACTTAAGAAGCAATGTGCATTTTAAAAATCCAAGAAACATTCATAAACTGATCATGTTGTAGACCACAAGAACAGTTCAATCAGTTGTATTTTGTTGTTTTTTTTGTTTGTTTGTTTTTTTGGGTGGAGGAGAGGGTCACACTCAGGGTTTACTCCTGACTCTGTGCTCAGGGCTCAGTCCTGGTGGGCTCAGGGATGGAACCTGGTTAGCTCAAAAGAAGGCAAATGTCCTACTCATTGTACAATCACTCCATAGCCAGGAGTAACCCCTGAGCGTCAAATGGGTGTGGCCCAAAAACCAAAAAAAAAAAAAAAAAAAAAAAAAAAAAAAAAGAGTCACAAAAATTTTCACTATTTGGACACATAACCCCAAAATAGAGAAGGTTTTTTTTTTTTAAAAGAAATTAAACAAACTGCAGACTGTTTAAAAATGAACAAAGAGAACATTACATAGTAAAATCCATAGACCTTTCCAAAGTGGTCGCTGAAAAAAAAAAAGAAATGAAGAAAAGATAAATCCAACTAAACAGGGGCCGGAGAGATAGCACAGCTGGTGTTTGCCTTGCAAGCAGCCGACCCAGGACCTAAGGTGGTTGGTTCGAATCCCGGCGTCCTCCTGTGCCTGCCATGAGCTATTTCTGAGCAGATAGCCAAGAGTAGCCGCTGAGCACCGCTGGGTGTGACCCAAAAACAACCACACACACACACACACACACACACACACACACACACACACACATCAAACTAAACAACAATATAAAGTGAAAATAGGGGGGTTGGAGTGAAGGCGCACCAGTAGAGTGTTTGCCTTGTACGCAGTTGACCCAGAGCTGACCATGGTTTGATCCCCCAGCGTCCCATATGGTCTCCCCAAGCCAGAGTGCAGAGCCCTGAGCGTCACTGGTTGTGGCCCAAATTAATAATAATAATAAAAGTAAAAATAAGCACAATCAATCAGAAATTAAAGAACTAGAAAACAAAAGAGAATAATAAAATCAAGTACCTTGAAATCATCAATAAAAATACCTAACCTTAACTAGTTCCTCTTTCCTTCCTGTCTCCAAGCCCAATTTGGCCAGGAAAACGGGAAGTTAATCTACAACTGGAAGTGAGAAATTTACTATAACTACAGAATAAGGTGGAAGGACAGAGTGAAGGAGGCTATATCCTTCCCTATCCTAAAATATATGCAAGGGAGAGAGAGAGAGAGAGAGAGAGAGAGAGAGAGAGAGAGAGAGAGAGAGAGAGAGAGAGAGAGAGAGAGAGAGAGAGAGAGCAGTATCCCAGCACTTTGAGACCTGCCAAAGTGATTCCTGAGTGCAGAGCCAGGAGTTAACCCTGAAACCCTAAACATAGTCATGTGTGGCCAAAAATAAATTTTTAAATAATAATAAAGTGCATAAAAATTAACTGAGTTCTTAGTATTAAGATAACCAAAGCATGGGGCCAGAACAGTTAAAAAGCGGTAAGGCGTCTGCTTTGCATGCGCTAGCCTAGGACGGACAAAGGTTTGATCCCCCGGTGTCCCATATGGTCTCCCAAGCCAGGAGAGATTTCTGAGCGCATAGCCAGGAGTAACCCCTGAGTGTCACCAGGTGTGGCCAAAAAATAAACAAACAAACAAACAAAAAGATAACCAAAGCTTGACACCAGAAGAGATAGAAAAGTTGAATCAAGAGGCCAGATAGGGTATTTGCATTGCATGCAGCCAACCCAGGTTCAATCCCCAGCATCCCATATGGTCCCCTGAGCCTGCCAGGATAATCTCTGAGCAGTGATCACTGAGTCTCTTCCCACCACCATGCACACACACCTACATACACATCTACACGCTAGCCAGCTAACAACAAGATATGGCACTTAACTACATCAACTCCAAAAATAAACACCAATTTTGGGTTAGGTTGAAATTTTGTTTAAATCATATGTCACTTGCCTTTTTCTAAATCCTTCAAAATAGGCAAAACCTTCTTCAGACACTTAATATAGCATCTGGGTTTATGCCAAGTAAAGTAAGGAACAAGCAAGCTCACTCCATATCTCTGCCATAGCACTACTCAAATCATTCTGGAGATACTATCCAAGGTAAAGATTGGAGTAAAGAAGTGTAATGTCGGAAAAGAGGAGACAAAACTGTCATTAGTTGTAGATGCAAAATATCTACTCATGAGAGGGGGGGCCGGAGAGATAGCATGGAGGTAGAGTGTTTGCCTTACATGAAGAAGGACGGTGGTTCGAATCTCGGCATCCCATGTGGTCTCCCGAGCCTGCCAGGCGAGATTTCTGAGTGTAGAGCCAGGAGTAACCCTGAGTGCTGCAGGGTGTGACCCAAAAACCAAAAAAAAAAAAAAAAAAAAAAAGTTCATGAGAGGGGCTGGAATGGTACCACAGTGGTAGGACATTTGGCTTGCATACTGCTGACCCAGGACAAAAATGGGTTCTATCCCTGGCATCTGATATAGTCCCCGGAGTCAGGAACAATTTCTGAGTGCATAGCCAGGAATAACCCCTGAGTGCTGGGTGTGGCCCAAAACAAGCAAGCAAACAAAAATGTTCAAGAGAATCAAGTGAGAAGGTTTTAGAAGAGGAGACTTCAGCAAAAGTAACAAAACAATTAATGTTCCGAAATCAGTGGTTTCCTTTCACCAGTAATAATAAATTGGAAAACATAATGAAAGAAAGAATTCCATTCTCATGAGTATTCCACTTATAAAACACGCACAAGCAAACCTATCCAGATATATGCACGGTTCCTAACAAGACAAAAAATTTTTTCCTTAAAAAATCCTCAAAGATCCAGGATGATGCTATCATGTCTCCAAATAAAAAGGTGTCATATCAGTCTTATGTCACGTCTCTCAGAACTAATCCATAAAGTCAATGTAGTTCCAGTCATAATCTCAACAGGATTTCCAGGAGATCTTGTGGAGTTTAAATATAAAGACTAAACACTCCTTAAAAGAGCAGGGCTCAGAGAGATGATTATAGGGGTGAAGACACTCACCTTGTATCTCTCTGACTCTCGTTCAAACCCCTGCGTTCTGCCTGGAGTGATCCCTGAGCAGTTAAGAGTAAGACCCGGGCTCGGAGAGACAGCACAGCGGTGTTTGCCTTGCAAGCAGCCGATCCAGGACCAAAGGTGGTTGGTTCGAATCCCGGTGTCCCATCGGGTCCCCGTCCCCCCCCCCCCCCCCCCCCGTGCCTGCCAGGAGCTATTTCTGAGCAGACAGCCAGGAGTTACCCCTGAGCATTACAGGGTGTGGCCCAAAAACAAAACAAAACAAAACAAAAAAAAATGTTTGTCGAATGACTGAAAGGCCAAGCCAAGAAATCTGAGATGTCCTAGGGCGTGCTTTAAAAAAGAAAATATTAGGGCCTGGAGAGATAGCACAGCGGTGTTTGCCTTGCAAGCAGCCGATCCAGGACCAAAGGTGGTTGGTTCAAATCCCGGTGTCCCATAGGGTCCCCCGTACCTGCCAGGAGCTATTTCTGAGCAGACAGCCAGGAGAAACCCCTGAGCACCGCTGGGTGTGGCCCAAAAACCAAAAAAAAAAGAGTAAGACCCAAGCCCCTCTCAGTGTGACTTATCATCCTCCACCCCCAAATTAACATACAGTAGGATATGGTCATTAAAACAGTTCAAAATAAGCCACAAAAGTAAGCAAACTAATCCTTTTAAAAGACATCTAGAGGCAGACCCATATATATATATAGTAAGTTAAAAAAAAGGTGAGGGGCTGGAGTGATAGCAGAGTGGTAGAGCGTTTGCCTTGCACACTTGCCAACCTGGGACAGACCTGGGTTCGATCCCTGACATCCCCTATGGTCCCTGAGCCTGTCAACAGTTATTCCTAAGCACAAAGCCAGGAATAACCCTTGAGCACTGCCAGGTGAGGCCCCAAAACCAAAAATATAAAAAACTAAAAAATTTTAAAGAAAGGTGAATGTGTGGTGTCAATCAGTTAGGCTATTTGGGCCCTAGAGAAAGCTTAACAGGAAAGAACATATTTTACATGCAGGAACCCTAAGTTTGATGCCTTGCACTACTTGGTTCCCCCAAACACTATAAGCTGTGACTCCTGAGCACTGAACTGAAATCACTCTCTGAATACCACCAAGAGTGGCACCTCTCCTCTCCAGAAAAAAAAAAAAAAGGCGATTCAGTATGTTATAATAATAGCTCCTGGCATGAAACACTGAAAAGATCACTGCTAAGTATTCTGGGCTGGGGTGAAAATGGGTACCCTGGAAAAGAAAACAGCAGGCAGCCACATCCCAATTAAGGAACATTCTAGAAAATCACCTACCCACGTTCACAAAAGTGTGAAGGTTAGCAAGACAAAGACGGAGGGCTTCCCTAGCTGCTGAGACCAGAGAGGAGGTGATTTGACTACAGCCTAGGACCTGGGCTTCCTTTTGTGACATTCTAATTCTTCCCACCATTGCAACAGATGGTGACATCGGAAGGTGTGTGGATGAATCAGCAGCATTCGATCAGTGCTCATTTAAGTGAAGGTTCTTGTTTTGACTAACTTCCTCATGAGGGATTTAAAGGCAAGGAGGTATTAAATTCACGATTTTATCTCGAAGATCCTGGAACATGCATTTGTGGAGAGTTCAGGGGAAAGGGAGAAGAAAAGGGAAAGAAAGCTATTGCAGGTCATGGTGATATTTGGAGAAATTGGGGTCAAGGCAATATTGGACTTCTGTGTGGATCTTACAACTTTTTTCAGTAACTTTTCTGAAATGATGTCAAAGTAAGTTTTTGTTGTTTTTTTGTTTGTTTGTTTTTATTTTTCCGAGCCACACCCATTTGATGCTCAGGGGTTACTCCTTGCTAAGCGCTCAGAAATTGCCCCTGGCTTGGGGGACCATATGGGACGCCGGGGGATCGAACCGTGGTCCTTCCTTGGCTAGCACTTGCAAGGCAGACACCTTTACCTCTAGCGGCACCTCGCCGGCCCCGTCAAGGAAAGTTTTTAAGCAGGCAAATATGAATTGCAAGACACTTTGGGGATCATTGTGGTTTCATCCATACATAGTAGTATAGTATCATCATAAAACATGTCTGAGAATTGTAAACTCCAAATTCTAGACTTTTACCTCTCTCAAGACGAGAGGACTGAGTTAGGAAAAGAGAGTTTCTTTTTGTTTTGTTTTTTAATCTTTTTTTAAGCACCATGATTACGAACATATTTGTGGTTGGGTTTTAGTTATAAAAAAGAACATCCCCCTTCACCAGTGCACCATTCCCACCACCAGTGCCTCCCAACTCCCTCCTCCCCACCCCTTGCTGAGAAAGGGGTTTAAACTTCTGGGTACAGATTCATTCAATAACATCAGAGGTCACAAAAAGAAATGTATTTTCTAAGTGAGTAAAAGTGAGAAATATGTAAAATTATGGACATAAATATCTAAAGGATTAAATTGAAAAATGGGAAAGAAAAATGCTAAAAGTGCTAATAGCAGATTTAAATGAGATTTCTATAGGCAAGGGCTAGGGGTGTGGCTGAAATTACAGGCACTACATAGCCCTGGCTTCCTCAGTGGCACCCCATGCCTATCTCCCCAGCACTGCACAATACCAGCTGGCCAGGTTCAGATGGGATCCTGAGGAAGCTAAGGCTTTTGGTCTCCTCTGCTCTTCATCTTGTTGCAGCTATTTAAAATTACAAAAGCAAATGAACTTATAATGCATTAGAGGCTGGGCAAATTGGATCTCCTGGTGGGCTGGTACAGAATATTTCCCATGCTCAGGCCAAGGTCAAGTGAATTCCCATGCACAGCATCTCCTGCCACCTCATGTCTGCCTCGGGCCACCAACTCAGAACCTGACTAAATGATCTGGGTTTCCAATGATCACAGAATACCAAGACTTAGCATCAGACCAGAACATCTATGAACAAAAGTATAGATCCCTTTGAAGTGTGCTTGGGGAAACTGTGTGTCCTTCATCACAACGGTCCAGTCTTGGGGGAACTCACTTGGAAATCCCCCATCTCAGAAAATCAGTATTTCCTGTAACGCTAAGGTCCTGGATTGCACACAATCTATGTACTAGCTCCATGTCTTTCAACCTCATGATTAAGGGGCCATGATTAAGGCTGGTGCCATGATTGAACCTACATTACAGAATAGAAGGCAACACTAGGTCTGTGATCAGTGTTAAGTCACAGGACCCAGGCATGACCAAGATGAGTTGTCTGTCTCTGCTTTGCGCCTCTCCAGGACATCCTCTCATAACTTCCTTCCCAAACAACAATTAGGCCGAAGCATGTGATCGAAGGATCCACCATCATAGACCACCATCCAGGACTCTTATTAATGTAATTAGTTCTACATATAGTTTCAGCAATATGAACAGCGGGGATGAAAGGTGTGGTTCTTTAATCTCCTCCTTCCAACAACCCTTGCTCATTCAGTGATGCCTTCACACCTTCAGAGCCTGGTCTCAGGCTACCCAGACCTACCATCAGCCCTCCTGCAAAGCAAGTCCTTTAACCTGGTCACCTAATGCTCCCTCTAACCCAGCTCTTCGGCCCCAGTCAAAGTCCTTATCCATCAAGAAAATCCACCCTGGGGACCAGAGAGATAGTACAGTGGTAGGGCATTTGCCTTGCATTCAGCTGACCCAGGACAGACCTAGATTCGATCCCCCTGGCGTCCCATGTGGACCCCTGAGCCAGGAGTGATTTCCGAGCATGTAGCCAAGAGTGACCCCTGAAAACAGGGTCAAGAGTGGCCCACTGGAGGACACTGAGTCTAGCTCGAAACTCAAATAAATAGGAGGCCTGTGAAAGCCATGATAAAGTTCACTTTTGTGAGTCAATGCAAGTTCAAAGTACTTTAAGAAACTCAAAAGTAGCCCACTCGAGATGATAATTTAAACAAAACTCAAAGTTGTTTTTAGACAACGGTTATTCGTTTACCCTCAAATGACTGCTATTTCTACAATTCCTTTTAGGAAAACATTTTATTGTTTTGACAACAGGAAAGGCAGAGCTAGCATTTGAAAATACCTCCATATAGCAAACTCTTAACATTATTTCCTCACATGAGAAGCATCAGCTAAGGGTTGTGCTAGCTTCAGACAAACTCAAAGAGCTACACTCTCTTACCATTGAGGAACTAGGGGGAAATAGTCCCCAAAAAGCACAGCTTTAACTTGAATGTAGGCTTTCCACCCAGCAAGGCTCTCCAGACATCGACCACCCCGCATCTGAAAGGCAAGCATGCTTTCCAAACCACAGACTGTGGTCAAGGTCTAGAGGAAAAAGGAAGGTGACAGTCAAGTCTAAGCTACAGACCTGGGCTGTTTCCCATCCACTGGCAAATTTAAGGACACCAAGTTCTCCAGCAGCATCATAAACCATAACTCTCAACACACCGCATATGGGGACCTGGTTTCAGATCCCACATGAAAGGGGTTTACATGTTATCAATCCTATCTTCAATGCAAGGAAAATTAGAACAAACTAAAAACAAACAGCGTGTCTTAGGCCAGAATGAGATCACAGATCAACTACTACCCTAAAGCCTGGAAAGATAAGCAGAGGCTGAGAAATGGTCATTCTAGGAAGTAGAGAAGATCTGTGTTAGCACCTGGAAGGGGCAGTTAAACCATCCTTGCCTATTTGCTAAAAACTGAGTGTGCATTGGGTTGAGGAGGCAACAGAGGACTCCACAAGGAGTCTTTTAGGAACTACCACACTTTGCATCACACAGCTGGGTGTGGCTGAAAGGAAGGAAGGAATGAACAAACAAAAAAAAATTAATGAATGAACAAATGAAAGAAGGAAAAGTAGGAAAACAGATGAGCAAAACCAACTAGTCAATTTGACAACAGGTTGAGGTTCCCAGAGAGAAAGAATTAATTATCATCACCATGGCCTCTTGCATTCTTCCATGAAGAGTTCATCCTCATCCGGAATGGGGTGCAAGTGGTAAAACGTTGGGCGCCTAGCCTAGGATGAACTATGGTTTGATCCTCCGACGTCCCATATGGTGCCCCAAGCCAGGAGTGATTTCTGAGTGGATAGGCAGGAGGAACCCCTGAATATCACTGGGTGTGGCCCCCACCCCTCCCCCCAAAGAGTTCATCCTCCCTCTCTTTTCTCTACATAAGAAGGTCAATTTGTGTTTTTTGTTTTGTTTTGTTTGTTTTTTAGGACCTGCTTCTGGATCAAACAGCATTAGCACGTAGGAAGTCAAAGTTCAAGCCTGATGCTCTAAGTACCCCTGGGGTTTGGCCTCCAAGTACAAGAGGGAGGCATACACCTCCCCAAGCATCACTAGGTGCATCCCCCCAAACAATAAAATAAAATAGGTTTGTGCCTGGTCACAACCATTCCTGGCACTAGATGAAGTATGTTTGACTAGCAATAAAAAAATTAGAATGCGGGCCCGGAGAGATAGCACAGCGGCGTTTGCCTTGCAAGCAGCCGATCCAGGACCAAAGGTGGTTGGTTCGAATCCCGGTGTCCCATATGGTCCCCCGTGCCTGCCAGGAGCTATTTCTGAGCGGACAGCCAGGAGTAACCCCTGAGCATCGCTAGGTGTGGCCCAAAAACCAAAAACCAAAAACCAAAAAAAAATTAGAATGCATGCTAAAAAGCAAAAAACACAGCCTGAAGAGACATAGCAGGTAACAGAGTAAGATCAAATGTAATACACACAGATTTTGGAATTATCAAAGCAGGTTTAAGGTAATCATGATTAGTCTGATAAGGGTTTCAATGAAAAAGTACGACATAAAAAAACACATGGTAATATAAACAGAGATGAAGACTCAAACAAAAATCAAAAGGAAATGACAGAAACAAAAATTTCCCAAATGAACAAAGAAAATGAGAATGTAAAACAGAGCTAGCTTAAAGTTCTGAAGAGGGGAGCTGGAGAAATAGTACAGCAGGTAGGGTGTTTGCATTACACTTAGCCGACCTGATTTCCATTCCTTGGTCCCTATATGGTCCCCCGAACCCCACCAAGAGTAATCCCTGAGAGAAGAGCCAGAAGCAAGCCCTGAGCATCACTGGATGTGGCCCAAAAACCAAAAAGAAAATAAAGTTTTAGATAGTATGTTTTTCTTGCATGGGCTCTAGATTTTATCCCTGATATGTAAAGACCCTTATCACCACCAGCCGTGACCCTCAGCACTATGCCGAGTAGCTCCCAAATACCTGTCTAATGTAGCCCCAAAATAAAACCACAAAAAGCAAAACTAAAGTGGAAAGCCTGGTAAAACTCTATCACAGTTACAAAATAGGAACAAACATAGAAAGATACCAGAGAAGATAAAAGAAGATTGATTTTGGTTTGGGGGTCCTGCCCAGCTGAGTTTGGGGTTTACTCCTGATTTTGTGCTCAGGCATTACTCCTAGCTTTCCTCGGGGTGCCATATGCAGTATTGAACACCAAACTGTGTGAGCCTCATGCAAGGCAAGGACCTTAACCCTATATTATCTAGTAATAATTGATTGATTTTCTAAAATTAGTAAGAGATAGTGAAAGCATGAAGTAGAATCATTAATAACAATCACACCTAAAAAACACCCCCCCACACACACACACTTACTCCCAGATATATCATTTAAACTTCAGAAATTCAAAGACAAAATATTATGGAAATCATGAAAGAAGCCAGAAGAGAAAAAAATATAACCAGTTTACCTACTGAAGAAGAGAATAATAATTACATTTGATTTCCCTACAAAAAATCATTCAGCAAGTATATAAAAGAGTAAATGTTAAAAGTTAGAAGACTATTTCCAGTAAAAACTATTCTTCAAAAGTAGAAGAGTAATGAAAAAAATTTGAGGAATTTATTACCAGTTGTGCTTCCCTGTAGGAAATGTTAAAAGTTCTTAAGAAAGAAGGAAAATAACATAGGTTGGAAATTCAATATATACACAAATGGAAGTAGCATAGGAAAAGAATCAATAAAAATAAAATAAAATCTTAGTTTTTATTCTTAATTGACCCAAAAACTAACAGCTTAAATCAAAATAATAAAATGATATCCGTATATCTATAGCTTTGTGAAATGTATAATTGCAGTCTTACATGGAATGACTTAGAACAAAACTAGAACTATTGCTATAAAATATCGATATTATCTATGAAGTAGTATGATGTTACATAAAGGAGGTATAAATCAACTGTAAAGCATATTGCAAAATCAAAAGGAAATACTGAAAAAACATTTTTTAAGAATTGATATTCTGTGAGAGGAAAAAAAAAATATCATCCTAGAAAGCTCACTTGAAACCAGAGAAGGCAGGAAAAAAATGTCAAAGACAAAAAGTAGCAAAGGACAAAATAAAGCAGCTATTAATACAATAGACACTTACTATTACTTTAAATGTAAAGAGCCTAAATAAATAACTTAAAAGCATAGATTAACAGAGGGGGTCAAGAAAAACAACAACCACCTAACTACTATATACTGTATACAAAACTTCACTATAAGAAAGAATACAGAGGTTAATGGTCTTGTACAGGCCTTATACATGGCCAGCCTCAGGCCAATCCCCCAGGACCACATATCATTATCACCTGATCACTATCCCTGAGCACAGAACTAGAAGTTGCCTCTGAGTATTGCTAGTTGTAGTTCACAAACCAAAAGGTCATGGGTACAAGGGAACTACCAGTCAACATAGAGAGACAAGCATACTGCTGAGTTAAAAGCAATACAAAAGAAATGTAGAATAGACAAATCAACTTCAGACAAAGTCGAGTCTTAATAAGAAAAAATGATAAAGAATAAAGGGCAGCATTACATAGTTATAAAGGAGCCAATTCTTCAAGAAGATTAAACAATCTTTAATGTGTATGAAACTAACAGTACACCATCACATTCTGAGAGGCAAAAACTGAAACAAAAAAAATTCACCATCAGTCTCTTCCATCAATAATTGGCAGATATAACAAGCAGGAAAATCAGTTAGTTCTACTGAACTCTACCATCAATCAACTGGATCTAACATTTATAGAATATTTTATCCAATAACAGAAAATACACACCCTTCACAAGTTCATACGAGACATTCACCAAGATAAATCACACTGGGACCCCACAAAACACATTTGAACAAGCTTGAAAAAATAAACACCAAGTATGCTCTCAGACCACAATGGAATTAATCTAGAAACAAATAACCAGAAATAGCTAAAAAAAAAAAAAAGATGTTATTAAATAATATTTGCTGAAAATAATTTCTGAAAAATTTAAAAATACTTGGAGATTAAACAACATACTTTTAAATAACACATAGGTCAACATGAGTCTCATGAAACATTTTTAATATTTTGAACTAAATTAAAATAAAATGTGTTTGTTGGGGCCGGAGAGGTGGCGCTAGAGGTAAGGTGTCTGCCTTGCAAGCGCTAGCCAAGGAAGGACTGCGTCCCATATGGTCCCCCCAAGCCAGGGGCAATTTCTGAGTGTTTAGCCAGGAGTAACCCCTGAGCATCAAATGGGTGTGGTCCAAAAATACAAAAAAACAAACAAAAAAATGTGTTTGTCAAAAATTTATGGGAAGCAGCAAATATAGCACTTATAAATTTACAGAACTAAATATATATTTTGGGGAAAATAAAGAAATTAATAATCTACACATCCTCCTTAGGAAACAAGAAAGAAGGTTAGACAAGCTTTATAAATCAGAAAAAAAGTAATAAAAATTACAGAAGAAATCAACAGAGCTTGAACTTGAAAACAACAGAGAAGGGGCTAGGGAGATAGCATGGATGTAAGGCGTTTGCCTTTCATACAGAAGGACGGTGGTTCAAATCCCAGCATCCCATATGGTCCCGCGTGCCCGCCAGGAGCGATTTCTGAGTGTGAAGCCAGGAGTGACTCCTGAGCACTGCCGTGTGTGATTTCCCCCCCCCCCCAAAAGAAAACAACAGAGAAAATTAAATAAATAGATTTTTGTCTGAAAAAAAAAAGCCCTTACACCTCATATCGTTTCCTAAGCCCCGGCAAGAATAATCACTAAGTCCAGAGCTAAGAGTAAACTCTAAAAACAGCAGGATGTGGAGGGAGGAAGGGAGGGAGGGAGGAAGGGAGGGAGGGAGGGAGGGAGGGAGGGAGGGAGGGAGGGAGGGAGGGAGGGAGGGAGGGAGGAAGGGAGGGAGGAAGGAAGGAAGGAAGGAAGGAAGGAAGGAAGGAAGGAAGGAAGGAAGGAAGGAAGGAAGGAAGGAAGGAAGGAAGGAAGGAAGGAAGGAAGGAAGGAAGGAAGGAAGGAAGGAAGGAGAAAAAGGAAGGAAGGAGAAAAAGGAAGGAAGGAGAAAAATAAAGAAAAAAGAAAGCCATGTAGATTCTATGGGGAATTGAATTTGTCAAAGAACAAAATGATGCCAATTATCTACACTTATATAGACAACAGAAATTGAAAATAGGGGCCAGAGAAATAGCATGGAGGTAGGGCATTATCTTTGCATGCAGAAGTATGGTGGTTCGAATCCCGGCATCCCATATGGTCCCTTGAGCCTGCCAGGAGCGATTTATGAGCATAGAGCCAGGAGTAACTCCTGAGCACTACCAAGTGTGACCCAAAAAACAAAAACAAAAACAAAAAAAAAAAAAAAGAAAGAAAGAAAAAAGAAAAGAAAAAGAAATTCAAACTTACTCTATGAAGCCAGCATTACTCTAGTTCCAAAATAAGATATTCACTGTAAAAAAAAAAAAACACATCAAAGTATAAATCACCAGTAAGACAGTAAGATAATAGCAAATTGAATCCAACAATATATAATGTAACTGTTTAATAAGACCAAGTGGCTTTTATTCCTTATATGCAAGGATGGCTCAATATTTGAACATCAATTAAGAAAATCTATTGAATCAAAAGGCTTAAGAGATTCTCTCATACCAAGAAATGTGTATTTGACAAGAGTCAATACCCTTTCATGATAAGTCTGAGAATCAGGAACTAAGGCAAGTTCAATTTAATGAAGAACATGCACAACCGATGAAGAGCTAACATCAAGCAAAATCACTTCCTAGTGAGAAATCAGATGCTTTTTCTAGAAGATAGAGAGCCAGGCAATGAAGCTCTCTCTTAGAACTCCTATGCTACATCATACTAGAAATCCTAGCTAATGCAATAAGACAAGACACAGAAACAAAAAGGAAGAAATAAGAGTCATCATTCACCAATCACATGACTATGCAGAAAAATCCCAAAGAACCAATGAGAAAAACTCAATCTAATAAAGGAGTGTATAGAGCTGCAAAATATGAGGTTAATACAAAAAGGTCAAGGCAGGAGAATTAGCTTCACGAGCTGAATGTACACACAAAACACTGTGCAAGAGTTCTAGTTCTGATTCCTGGCTCTGCAACAGCATTCTAAAACCTCTAGGAGTAACTCCTGAACACAAAGCAATGAGCAGCTTCCAAGCACTGCTTGGAAATAGCACAATCCTCCCCCCGCCAAGAAGAGATAGAATCAAAAACACAACACCATTGATATTTGTACCTCCAAATACTTAATTAAGTATAAATCCAAGAAAACACAGAAGAATTATGAAGGAAACCACAAAATTCTGATAAAAAAAAGACTATAGACCCAAAAGCAAAACTCAAGATGCCATCAACTTGTGATATAGACTCCATGCAGATCAAAAACACTCAGCAAATGATTTTGTAGCAAGCAACAAACTAATCCCAAAGACTATATGAAAAGACAGATGTTATGGAATCAGCAAAATACTCCAGAAAAAGAAGCCAAAACACATACCCACCAACCTTGAGATTGACTATAAGCTGCAATAATCAAAGGTATGGTATTGGCAAGTGAGTAAACAAATGGATCAATATGTCAGAGTACAGAGCTCAGAAAAGACATACAAATACAACGAACTCACCTTTGGAAATGGATTTACATTGATTCTTTTAATGAAGGAATCTTTTTAATAAATAGTTCTAGAACCACTAGATACCATTGGAAACTAAATAAAACAAAAATGAAAACTCCCTCCCAGGTCCTAGTATAGACACTAACACCAAATGTTCCCAGTAGGCAGTTTATAGGCATTTTCTGGCAGCTTCTAACTGTTCTTCCCTCTGCTCCATCCAGCCCATGTCCTGTGCTGTTGGATTACTGGTCCCACCCTAATCAATATTCATATTCCACCCTATGGTGTGATCTGGTGATGGGATTATTGGATTATTTCCTATTTGACATTCCTCTCCCTCCCTACGGTGTAGCCTGGTTTTTATCAATAAAGCAAGGGTCTGCGGAAGGCAGGTGCTCATTCTTCAGTCTTCTTCCACTAAGCTGTTTTCCTTCTTAGGAGCAGAAGGCTTGTGTGATGGGATTCCTGGCTTCAGTGTTGGATTTCTTGAACCCATTATTGTACCTTTGCACCGTGTGGATTATTTCCTTCATCAAACTTTGCTCCCAGACCCCTGTCTCACCAGATCCTAGTTTTGGAACCTGGGGTTCCGCTTGCACTGTGCAGCCATCCTGGAGTGCAGTCAAGGGTCTCTGAGCCCAGACCTCTATCACTGTCAGTGTCAGGACCTTCTCAGTGTCATGTCTGCTCCAATCACATTTGGTTCTGTTGTTAATAAACTGCTTCCTGAGGTACTTAATTTGTTTCTGCTCCATTATTTAATCCTCATACCATACATATAACAGACATTGATGAGTAGGTAGCAACACTTCACACATGAGCATGCTCTGAGTCTAGGCCACATACCTACTAACCTGTCTCAAAATTTTAGCAAGGCCAGTTAGGAGTGTCTCATCATCTTAGTGGGTGACTTTGATTTTGTGTTTGTGTGTCTCTTGGTTTTCTTATCTGAATTTCCAAAGTGTGCCACAGTAATCACTGGTTAATAAAAAAATAAACAACATACAAAAAATGAAAAGATAGCAACTAAAGTGCACCCAAAAGTCAGGTTTACATAAAGGGCAAACCAAAAGTGATGATTCCCTGTATAAAGGTGTCTTGTTTTGAAGAAGTTTGGGGATAAAAATCTTTCGGGTTAGGAATAGGCCTGGGAGGATGTATCTTGGGATGATTTTTCAGGATAGAGTGATGCAGTGAAAGTCCCATCTCCATGATTGAAAAAGACAGGCATGGTGCCTTGTTCCTTCACCCCAAGGAGGCTGCAGCAGACAACCCACAACCCAAATCTTCCAGAGAGCCCCCTGAAGGTTCAAGATTCTAGAAAAACAGCTAGACAAGCAATAGGAAGAAACCTCCACAGAACATTCTGAGAGGGGGAAAGCAAGCAGCTATGCACAGGGTAAGAATCATGTACCCACCCATACCTCCAAACCAGACATTCACAGAACAGCTACCCCTTTCCAAGGCCACCTGGGGTCAGCGTAGACTGTGTGTGTGGGCCCCACTTTCTCTAAGATGCAAAACACAATCCCAAGGGACCAGTGGGACTGAGCAAACAGGCCAGAGAAGGCAAGTGTCTGGCTGTCACCCAGGTAGTAAGAGGAAGAGGCTACTTCAGGATGCCAACCTCAGTAGGAAGGATGAGAGAGTTTCACCACCCAGCACGTTTTAAAGATGGCAAAGGTCCTGAGTGCCTCGTGTGTGCCAGGCCCTGTGAGGTTGAGCCAGGACAGCTCCGTGCCTCGAGGCTGAGGCACTGTGCCTGCTTAGGCTCATTAGTGCTGGCAGAAGAAACTCATCTCATAGTGGCCAACCACATAGGCTGCTGGGGACGACTCATGCCCTTAGTCAGCTGGTGCACGTATATGGCTAAGCCAGTGCTTCTTAATTATTTTCTGTCATGCCCCCCTAGGAAGAAGAAAACATTTTTCGCAAACCCCCCACGTGACTGTAAATAGTATCTTTATTAAAAAAAAACTTTAACCTGCAAAACAAAAATATATAAAAATAATTTGAGCTGATTTTTAATCAGAGGTGATGTCTGGATTAATGGCTCCAACGAGCACATTTTGCAATGCATCACTTTTCGAAGCGGGGTTTGAAGCTCAGCTCCAGAGACATACAGAGACATAAACCCGGGGCTTAGCTTGTTATGACAGTGTTTGCCAAGGTCAAACGTACCCCCTTTTACGAAGCCTTGTGCCCCCACTTAGGGGCACACCCCACTCTTTGAGAACCACTGGGCTAAGCCGTCACTGCTCCATGTGATGAAGTTGGGGCTTTTCATGTGCTAGATCCAGGCTTAGCTCATAATGTATAATTGTTACTAAATTTCCCCCCATCATGCAAGATCCCCTCTATTTCACAGGCAGGTAAACTGAGACCTGGGAGTCAGCAAGAGATATAGATAACCTCTACTCCTAGGTAAGTTTCCCACCACTACACAGGACTACCCCAGCACATGCTGTTTTCTTTTGGACTGCAACCCCTCAACCCCCCAAAACAGATATACACACACAAGTAAAAATTAAGGGTCTCTTAATAAACCAACTCTTTCTCTTTCAGGGAAAAATTCCACAAGACCAAAGGTGACAACTGGTAACTATCTATGGGAGTGACAGCTGTCAGTCCTCCCGGCTGGAGGGAAGACCTCCAGGAGCCACTGCTGTGCTTGGACCCCAGACCTCCTTGCTAGTCCTCTGAAATCAGCCTTCAAGCCTCTGTCCAACCTAGAAAGGGATCCTGAGACACTGGTGTCTCCTCTCTCACCAGAGGCAAGGAAAACTTCTGTGCAGCTCTGACCAGGGCTCAGGTGTCTGTCTTTAGTGCATTTCTCCTAACACAGTGGACTACTGCCTGCTGGGTTACCCAGGTACCCCACAGGGCAGAATCGTACCAAAACAGGGCCCAACCCCAACCCCAGGTCTCAAGTTTGTCCATCTGTAAACTGGGACAAGCTTCCTTATGTGGTTTCTTTCCCAGAAGCCCCATGTAGAATCAGTGAGAACGCATAGGAAGAAGAGAACTTCAGTTACTCGGTCATGGTAGCTTCATTCTCATGAAGTAATTGATCACTAGAGGTACCAAACGTCTCCAAGAAGCCCCCTCACCCACCCACCCACCCACCCAGGAAACTTAGCCTATCCTGATCAGGAAAGGCCTTCACTAGCCAAGTTCAGGCCTGGCACTAAAAACCTGCCAGTATGAATGGCAAAAAAGGGGGGGATATAAAGGCCTGGCACCAAGCTCTCATCTTCAGGGTCGCATACATACACAATTGAACTCATAAATAAAAACCTGATTATCACAGGCTTTTCCAAAGCCAATGTGACTCAGTTTTTAATCTTTTATAAAGAAAAACTCATAAAATATTCAAGCCAGGCCTGCATGTCTCAGGAGACGAGCAGAGCCTCTCAGCAGGCCCCCAGCAACCGGCATGCTCAGGGGAGCCCAAGGCCTGTGCCATCAACCACCGGGGCATCCTGCCCACCACAGATGGGGTGCAAACCCAGTTGTTAGCAGATATAGGTCGATCTTCGCGGCTGACTCCCCCAGCTCATCCCAGCTCATCGTGGTTCCTTCAGCTCCAGTGGCTTTGGGATGCCCTGGGCTCCTTTTCAGGTGGTTCAGCACTAAAAAGCTGAACGAGACAGAATAAAATTGTCAAGTCACTGAAGCAGGAAAGGAAAGGAACCAGGGAAAGCTTTACCCACCAGCAGGGCTCCAATACAAAATTTGGTAGAACCAAGAGAGGCTAGTCAAAGCTTGGATTTCAGCCTGCATGACCTAAACTAATGAATCCTCTCTTCTAGAGTCATTCATTCATTTATTCCCCTAAATGCCTGCTGGGACCATTTTGTGCTCGATTCTGAGCAAGCAGCAGAGGAACAGAGAGACACCAAAGGTATCCAAAGGTGCTGGGGTAAGGAGAGCAAAGGAAGAGTCTGGAATGTCATGTGGAGTGCACGAAAGCCTCAATGAATAGAAGGGACATGTTAGAAGGACCAGAGGGCAGGCATGAAGGGGTGACCACCACCCCTTTAGAATCCTCTGAGCACAACCATGATAACAGCAGTGATTAGAGCCTGAATAATGAACATTCACGGAGGCTAAGCTATTGTGAACACAAGCTCTTTTTACACCAAAGTACAAGTGAACCCACCAGGAATGGGCAACAATTTGGGGGCAGATATCACGTACTCAGGTGTAGGGAACACTAAAATGAGTAGACAGAAAACATGGCAAGAAAGAAGGTTACAGGCCCAAAGTCATAGCACACTGTGTAGGGTTCTTGCTTTGTATGCAAGTTTCTAGCCCCGACATACTATATAATCCCCAGAGCCTGCCAGGAATACTTTCTAAACACAGAATAATCCCTAGGTGCTGTCAGGTGTGGCCCAAAAACAAAACAAAACAAAAGAATAGAAAAAGAAGGAAGATTACAAAACACCACCCCACAAAATACTGATGAATAATACAAAAGAAGGGGAGAGAATGACAACTCCTCCCACCCCAGGGGTTCCAGCACATCAGAGACAATTTTCCTAGTGCCCAAACTACACAGAGAAGAAACCCACAGCATTCCTTGAGGGAGTTCTGCACCCAAAAGAAAGACACAGATGAGGAGCTGTAGCAATACTACAATAGGTAGGGTGCTTGCCTTGCTTAGGGCTGCCCAGGTTTGATCCCGGGTTCAATACCGGCATCCTACATATTCCCCAAAGTAATACCAAAAGTGATTCCTGAGTGCAGTACCCAGAATAACTGGGTAACCATAACCTGGTGTAGCCTCAAAATCAAAGCAACACAACAAAAAGACCCAAATGATCTATTCACATAGAGCAAAGATTCACATAGGATTCACATAGGATGCCATGGGGCATCCTACAAAGTGACTTGCCAGAGAGTTCAAGGGCACAGAATCCCAAGGAAAGGTCAAGGACCCCACATTGGCTGGATCCATGAAATGCTGTAACAATGAAATGCAGTGGGGGTTAGATCCTGATGCCCCCAAAAGGCCAGGTGTTGCCAGGTTCACAGATTTGTCCTACTAGTGTTTTTCTGCATTATTAATGACTCTGTATAACTAGTACATCATACTACAATTGTACTAATAGCTGAAGAAACTGTAACATGTGCATGGGTGCTCTGTTAGTTTCTAAGCGAATGTATAAAACTGTAAAAGCCTTATCTTGTTTTCAAAGAAAAAAAGGGGGGTAAGAAATGGTTATATACTGCTCCCACCAAGTTCACATGCTTGAGAAGCAAGGAGAGAAAAGTCCAATTGAATCTCCCTACCAAAATCAAATTCAGATGATTAGCAAGAGAAGCCCTAGCAGGTCAAATAAAGTTGACTAGGCCTGTTCCTCACAACTACAGCAGCAGTGAAGGAAAGGGAAGGGAGAAAAAAGGAGAAATCTAGACTGAGTGGTAAGGGACCATGGAAAGTGGGAGGAACAAATCATGTATTGCATAATTTTAAACTACATGGGAAGAGGTGTACTGAAAAGACAGTGCTCCATATGGAAGAAGCCCAGAAAAATTTTATAAAGCAGAGTAGAGAGCACTGTGGGACAAGCAACAGCAAATACAAAGGCCTTGGGGTGGAAGCACCTGGATGACAGGGAAAAACCAAAGCAGACTAGGTTGAGCCTGGCTGCCCGGTGCCCCTTTTCCCTTGGCACCATGGTTCCTGAACAGATGGCCACCTGGGCCCAAGGAAGAAGGGTTTGAATCTCATCTGAAAAGTGAGTTCATATGGTGGAAGGAGGTCAATACTGGGGGTGGGAATGGCCCTAATTCACTGTCACTTGATTCCTGAAATACAACTATGAAAACTTGGAATTCCCAATGGTCTCAATAAAAAAAATTTTTTTAAAGGGGGATTAAAGAGCTGTCTATGCTATTGGAATCTAAGAGTAAAATTATTTTTTCGTAAAATTTCACCTAAAACAGTTGTTTGCATTCACGATTGAAATTCTGGACCAGCTCCTGTAAAATAAAAACGTTTTATGAAGAAGAAAAAAAGTGAGTTCAAGAGAGGCGTTGCTGAAAGGCTGAAAACTCCTGGTTTCAATGTCCAGCTTCCTGAAGAAAAATACCTCTAGAGATTGTTTTCCCACTTCTCCAGAAATCCAGTCTGCCCTACAGCCCTACAGTAACTCAAAGGCTTTATTTATTTATTTACTAATTGTTTATTTTATTTATTTATTTATTTAATTTATCTGGGCCCCAAGTGGAGTGGGTCTTGAACAATAGGACCATGGTATGTCCGTCAATCAGTCTTTGGGAGTCCTAAACCCCGAAGCTGCCTCCACTGAGAAATTCTTTCTCTAGGATTCAGGGCCTAGTGAGGTGCTGAGTCTCTCACTTTGCTTCAAAATTTTCTCCAATACTGTTTTCAGGCCAGGGCTGACATCCTTGTGCACCTCTGATGGGCTCCAAGCAAGCAGTTTCTTCCAACCAGGGAACAGAGGCTCCTGGAATCCATCAAGAAGCTGATAGCCTGCTTGTTCTGCCACATCTCTGCTAAGTCCACATGGGCCCAGGCTGCAGTGTGTCAGCAAGTAGTTTCTTCTGGGCCAGTTTTATGGCAGCCATCTAACATGGGCATATTTTCTACTAGTAAAATCGTTCCTGGGTCGCACAATAGAATCAAATGGATCAATATTCACAGTACAGTAACATACACAAAAGCTTTCTGGTGTTCCTAAGTACTCTGTGCTCTCTCTCTCCCTCTCTCTAACACACACACACACACACACACACACACACACACACACACACACACACACACACGACAAATGGCCCCATCTTCATCACTCCAACGTAAAACTATCTGCTCATGGGACTGCCATGAAGATAAATATGATAAATACTAATTCAGTTCCTCCATCCATGGCTTCAACAACTATTTAAGACCGGTCTCCTGTGGCAGATCCTGCTGGGGACTGAGTAGTGTTAGAACAATCAGACACGCGGGTCTGAGGCCCGCATAACCTTCTCTTGAGGAGCAAACTCCGCCCGGTTTGAGGCTCAGCTGTCCCCAAGGACACTGAGCAGCCGACCATCCATCTGTCCATTCTTCCATCTCCTCTCTTTCCCCGCCCCCTTCCCTCCCCTCGTAAGTCCCACCAATCCCCCAAATCCACTCTGTTGAAGGAGACCACCTGTTCTTTTCCACCTCCCTCAGAAGATATTTTAAGCATTTTGAAATGCCATTTGCATATAAAGCCCTACTAATTATAATCTCTGTGTCTGCTTTTCAGAGCCTCGGCCAACCCCTCCTTTCTCTCTCAGTACTATCCACGGCACAAACTCCCACACCTCCTCCAGCTCCAGAGGGGCACTTGATTCCGGAGTCCCCAAGATCCACCAGTGGCAAGCCCCTTCCTGCGCCTCAAATCTAAAAGCCAGACTTCTAGGAGTACCTTTCTCTGCTCTTCTCTGCCCATAGTAGGTCCCAACCTGAACTCACCAGTTCAGAATCCTGCCTAGGACCACAGGGCAGCTCTAGAGAACTTTCCAGGGAATGGGGACTGAAAAGCAGCCTGCACTGCCTTTCCCTGTCCCCTCACCCCAACACTGCATGGAATACACAAAGGCAGAAACATGCATTGTCAATGGCAGTAGCTTCACCCCTTGACTCCGGGGCACAGCACCAGTGCAGCGTGTGTCCTGGTGGCAAACCGGGGCCTCATGTCACTGAAACTATTTCTCCTTGAAACTTCTGCTGAATAAATAAAGCACTTCCTTCCAGCTAATGGACAGAGAACAAGCAATTATATAGTAAACCCACCCTTAAAATAGTAGCCACCACTGGTTTAACAAGAGCAGGGTTGTTGATCTGGAGAGAAAGGTCTGCATGCAGGAGTCTTGAGTCATAGTACCAACAGGCTCCCCAAATGCAGAGCTGGGAGAAGACCCCCCAAAGATTGCAAGGTGGAGAAACCCCAAAAAATCAAGAACAAGAAAGCAAAGCAAGAATAAGCATTGCCTTGGGCCAGGGATGCTGCAGGACACCCCCACCCCCTGCCCCAAGTAAATGAAGTTTCTAGTGAAACAGACATCTAACACCCCACTATCCAGGCAGTAAGTAGAACAAGTGGGAAAACCACATTTTTAAAGAGCAACTGTGGGGCTGGAGAGATAGCACAGCGAGAGGGCGTTTGTCTTGCATGCGGCTGACCTGAGAGGGGCCTGGTTTGATTCCCAGCATCCCCTATGGTCTCCCAGCCTGTCAGGGGCAATTTCTGAGTGCCAAGCCAGGAGTAAACCCTGAGGGCTGCTGGGTGTGGCCCAGAAACCAATCAATCAGTCAAATTTTAATAAAAATAAAGAGCAACTGTGGGTTGCAGAGATAATTCACAGGACTGAACACAAGCATCACATATGAAAGGCCTAAATTCCGTCCCTGGCCCAGCAGTGCCCAAATCATCCCCAAGGAGCAATCCCCAAACACTGAGACAGGAAAGGCCTCTAAGCATCCCCAGGATGGCCCAGGAGAAAACCAACAAGCCAAAAAAAAAAAAAAATCAAACCAAAACAAAATTAAAAGGTTGACTAACTCATCCACAGGACAGCCACGAATGTTCCACTTTAACCTCGCTTCCAACCCTGTCTCCCCTCTTCCACCCGGCCCCCACTTTGTTTACAGTTTGGAACAGAAAAGGTGTCGTTATAATTAGCATAGCGTTGAGATTCCAGTGGGTGCTTTCAAAAGCTTAAAAATAGACGGATTCCTTCCACACCTTAGTGCTCTTCCCCTGCAGATCTTGTTTACTCTAGCATTTTCCTTAGCAAACCTGCTTTTGAAAAGGTCAGTTGCAGTTCACCGGCTCTTAAACTGGCAGCTCCAAGGGACGAGGATTGCCTCGTGGGTTCTGACAGTTCGCAAGCCCCACCAAAGACTTGCCACAGCAGCAAATTCTACAAATGAATGTGCCTGAGAGGTGTCCCTAGGGGGGATCAGATTCCGGATCCAGAGTGTTCCTGCATGCAACCCCGATCCATGTGGGAAGCTCCTGGAACTGGGAGGGCCTCTGGGTTCTAGAACACATGTGAACTTTGCTTTAAAAACAAACAAACAAAAAAAAAACTTGGGAACAGAGAGCTAGCACAGCGTAGGGAGTTTGTTTGCCTTGCATATGGCGGACCCAGAGGGACCTTGTTCAATTCCAGCATCCCAGCCTGCCAGGGGCAATTTCTGAGTGCAGAGCCAGGAGTAACCCCTGAGCACGGCTGAGTGTGACCCCCAAACCAACCAATCAATTAATCAATAAATAAAGTTTTAAAAAAATAAAGGTACATGGGGTCGGAGTGGTGGCACAAGCGGTAATGCATCTGCCTTGCAAGTGCTAGCCTAGGACGAACCATGGTTCGATCCCCTGACGTGCCATATGGTCCCCCAAACCAGGAGCATAGCCAGGAGTAATCCCTGAGCGTCACTGGCTGTGGCCCAAAAGCCAAAAGCATAAATAAGTAAGTAAATAAATAAATAAATACAATGATAGTAGTCAGTATAGAACATCTTAAAATGCCATTTAAAATCTTTTCTATCACATTTTACTATATCTCTACTATGTATGTATATGTTTAAATGCTACTGTCTTTGGTTTATCTTTGTGTACAACACATGAAATACAACTTTCTGACTAAGGAGCAATCGATTATGTCATGCAACTTCAGTATTTAGTACACTGCACCTTCTAATATATATATATATATACATATGTAATATATAATGTATATATATATATACATGTTTTATTACATTTGTAAAAAAGTGAAGGAAAAAAGGTGCAATGATAACTCGAGTCAACACTCATTGCCACATGCAGTCTGAGTGGTCCTGTGGCCTCAGGCCTTAGGCCAGCAGGAGCCCTTTCAGAGGAAAGAAGAGTCTAAACTTCTCCAGTTAGGAGATGAAAGGACCGCACCAAAGTTGGTTGGATGGAACCCAGGATACTCCTTAGCTGCTCTCAGGGGCTGCTGGTGTGACTAAACCACACTGAACAAGACAATAAGCCCTGTGCCTAGCACCGGGGCAACTCCTGCTCACACACACACACACACACACACACACACACACACACACACACACACACACACACACACAGCCTGCTCAGGAATATAAACTACTAAGAGGCATAAACCAACTTTGAGTCAGCTCTGAGTCCAAGGAGCAGGGTTCCCCCGGATTGGGATGTGATCCTCTTCACCTTGCATCTGGATTCTGGCTAGAGAAAAAGATATCTGGTATCTTCTTTCCCTGGGTTGCATTTGTTCATATGGAGGGTTTGGAGAGAAGTGGGGGTAGTTCTAGTTTAAATTGTATGCTGATGGAGCCAGAGCAATAAATAACACAGTGATAGGGCGTTTGCCTTGCATGACCCGGGACGGACCCCAGTTTGATTCCCAGAATCTCATATGGTCCCCCAAGCTTACCAGGAGCAATTTCTGAGTGCAGAGCCAGTAGTAACCCCTGAGCACTGTCAGCTGTGGCCCAAAAACAACAACAACAACAACAAAATCAAATAACCACTGAGAAAGAAAAACTGCTCCTGGAACCTTGAGGGGTGGCAGCCCTAAGTCTGCATCAATACTGTACCCCTGACTTGCAGGAAGCCTCAAAACCCTATCAAGGAAAAGAGCCTAAGATAGGAGCTAAAATAGCAGTTAGGGGCTAAAGAGAGTACAGCAGGCAGACAGGGCATTTGCCTTGCATGCACCAACCCAGATTCAATTCCCAGCATCCCATATGGTCCACCAAGCACGCTAGGACTGACCCCTGAGTACAAAGCCAGGAATAAACCTGAGCATCATTGCATAGGGCTCCCAAATAAAACAAACCCCCAAACATAGGCAAGCAGTTAGGGTGCATGCTAGGTATATACCCAAGCCCAATGCAATTCTCAACACTACACAGTCCCCAAAACAACACATGGTTATTTGGGAGTAACCCATGTATCTTTGGATCTGGGGAGCATCACAAAACTCACCCCCCCCAAATAAATAAAATAAAAGTAGGTTTCCTCCACCCAGTGGGTAGGGTTGCTGAGAGAAAACATTAGGTAAGGAAGCAGCTGTCATCAATGCCCAGGGCCTGGAGATTCATTGAGTTTATTCCCTTCCCTACAGTCTGCCCATGCCCCCAACCCAGAGAATCCAGCCCTGGAACTTAAGGGGAAGAAAGGGTGGGAACTAGATAAGAACAAATACCTTCACCATAAATAGAAAGTTCTAGAAAGTCTAGTGCTGAGGGGTCAATAGTTGGGAAAACTAAGGCCCAAGGATGGGGGCAGGGAGGAAGAATCAGCCTCAGCCCACAGAGCAGACCCCCAACATCTGGGTTTCCCTCCTGAGCATGCCCCACTGTGGAGGAGAAAGACGAGGTGAAGGATTCCAGGAAGGTGACGCACTGTCCCCAAACCCTCAGCACGTTCCACTCGTTTTTTAATAGACTTTAACAATTTAGTGACAGCGGCAGAGCTTATAAAGGGCTTTAATTGAATTAATTAGGCAGTCACACGTACTCATGAGTTCCCCCCTTTGCTCTGGGGATACTGTGCCTGCTTAACCCCTGGCTTGCTGGAACCGCTGTCACTACTCTCCAAATCATCCTCACTGGCTCTAGCCCTGGGTACGAGAGAACCCCAGTTCTAAGGACTTGCCTAACTGCCTGCCCCAAAAACAGCACTCCCAGGAGAAGAGCACATAGATGGAGAGCACCCCAAACCACCATCCACCTCCTGCAACACCCACATAAGCTTCTCCATAATGGGACTCAAGGTCAGAGACAAGTCTAGGAGCCAACAACAACAACATTGTTGGTTACAAGAGGGTATGTAGGCAGTCCATGAAACTCCACGAAGCCAAAGCCATGAGGACACGCAGAATCTGGCAAAGACAACCTTTACAAAACCTTGTGCTTAAAAAAAAAACTCGTGAAAAATGAAGTCATAAAATTTTCCTATACATGAATGGACCTGAAAACTATTATGTTGAGTGAAATAAGTCATAGGGAGAGAGATAGACACAGAATAGTGTCACTCATCTGTTGCAAGTTAGCCCCTGATGAGGTTGACTGATGGAGGGATGGAGGAGACCCGCCCATTCCTGGGAGGGGTCTTGGGAAGCTACACCTAAATCCAGGGTGGAGTCACACTCATCTAAGGATTTTAAGAAAAACAAAAGACATTATTGTAATAATGCCCAGAGACAACAAAGATGAGGGCTGGAAGGACCAGCTCATTACAAAGAGTGGTGAGTGCAGTTAGAGAAATAACTACACTGACAACTATCGTGACAATATTAATAAGTGAGAGAAGTAGAATGTCTGTCCCTAGTGCAGGCAGGGGTGGGGGAAGAGGCGATGGGGGCATTGGTGGTGGGAAGGTTGCACTGGTGAAGTGAGGTGTTCTGTTTATGGCTGGAACCCAACCACAAACATGTCTGTAATCATAGTGCTTACTTAAAAATATTACTTAAAAGAAACTCAGAGAGGAGGAGAAGTGAACTCTTTTGGTTAAAACATAAACCATCACAAGAAACAGATTAAAGTGTCAGAGTTAACAGGGAGCTGGGCAAGCATGTTCCTCATGGAACATATTCCTCATGGTGATCTTGGCCAACTGTCTATGAAGGACATTTGCTACTTTGTGGGGACAGCCTCCCCAACAGTGCTCATGAGGCATGAGACCACTCCCCAGAGACACAAACAATTGAGCCATGCAGCTCATTCTAGAGTTTGGGCCACACCCAAACAGTGCTCAGGGCTTATTCCTGGCTCTGTGTTTAGGGATCACTCTTGAAAGGCTTAGGAAATCCTCTAGGATCCTGTGGATCAAAGCTGATCAGCAATGTCCAAGCAAATGCTCTGCCCCTGTACTATCTCTCCAGCCCTTTGGAGGAGGTGCTGGGAGGCTCACTCTGTACTTTCTGGCATCATGAAGATCACTACCCATCAACCACCATCACACCCACCAGGGCATAAAGGGACAGAGGATGAGTGTCTTCCTTCCCACCATGGCAGAGTCAGAGGGAACAGAGGGTTTAATTCAGAGGCACAGAAGTATGGAAAGGGGATGTGGCATGGGATGGAGGGGGTGCCCTGCATCCAAGTACCAGGATATAGAATGGAAGAAAACAAACTACCTGCTTTGCCAAGCCTCTGCCTAACCCTATGCACAGCCATAAGACCAGCATGTCCCCAGGAGATAAAGTATCACCCATCTTCTTCACTCCTTCCCCCAACCAGAGAGCTCTGAGGGAGCCACACCTCAAGACTCTAGGAAGACCAAGTTTTCCTAACACGCATACACACACACACACACACACACACACACACACACACACACACACACACACACACCAAGTCAATCAGTGGCTCATTGGTCCAAGCAAGGAGTGATGGTCCTGAGCCCCCTAGACTTTTCCATCCTTATCCCTGCATCTCCTTCACACCAGCTGTCAGGGTCGTAATGAAAAGTTCGAAAGTCCTAATTTAGTTACCCAGCGCAGAGAAATGAAGAGGCTGATGAGTTCCAGCAGATACTTTGAAAAGTGCTTTAATACTGACCATCATAAATGGCCAGGGTCTATGGACTCCCAGAACAAAACCAGAACCAAAGACCTCGTGTTTCCCTGATCACCCCCTTATATAGGATAGGAAGTGGGAGGGGAAGGAGAGTCCTTGAGGGCTGGACTTCCGCCAGGATAACACCAATGATTCGTGAGGTAGGGGTAGAGGTGGGGCCGAGGCAGTGACGACTTCCTTAAGGGGCGGAACACCCGCCAAGGTTGGTGGGGGGGGGGGCTGATTTCCCTTTTCAGTAACAGGGTGCCAAGAACACACCAAGTCTTTATTCCCAGACCTCCATCAGGGCCAGCAGTTGCTCCACACCTCAGTATTCTGGGACTATAGGCTCAGGGTGCAGGATGTACCTCAGTACCCCGTGGAAGCAAATAGCGCTGTCACATGCAGCCACAGCTCCCAGCTCAGACCACCCCACTTCACCACTAAGGGACTACCCTGAACTGGGAACCCAAGATTCCTGATTCCTTTCCCAACTCCACTACTCTTCAGGCACCAGGGGTGTGACCTTGACCTTGGGGGTCAATAGAGATGCTCCAGTGTCTTGCATGCCCCAGAGAACTGCACCTGAAAAAACTTAGATACAGTGATGAGCTCATTTCCTGAGAGGTAATCAAGCAGATGCAAGGCAGAAGATGTTTAGAGAACTAAAGGACAAACACAAAGGTCTTATCTAAAGGACAAGATTGCAAGGGTTTGGGGTCAGGAGAAGAAAGGAACCAGCTCTGACAGGGCATCTTTATTGGGGTACCTTAGGATTTTTAGTAAGAACAGAGAGAGAATCAAGAAGATTCAAGGCAGAAGATGTTTAGAGAACTAAAAGAAAAGACACAATGATCTTATTAAAGGACAAGGTGCAAGGGTTTGGGGTCAGGAGAAGAAAGGAACCAGCTCTGACAGGGCATCTTTATTGAGATACCTTAGGATTCTTAGTAGGAACAAGTAAGTCATCTCAGCAAAGGTCTTCAAACTGGTTCCTGAGTGTCCAGCCCAGGGAGGGCAGGAAAGGGTGAGTCTCCCCAAGTCCAACTCCCAAAAGGACACACAACTTCCCATGCCCCAGGCTGCCTAAAACACTTTGACTTCTTTTCAAAATTAGAATCTAGATAGCGAAATTTTTAGGTGCAAGAAAATGGTTAACATAGAATATTAATCGACTCATCTTTATACCCATGCAGTCATAAAATAGAATTTTTAATATTTTTTATGGCGGAAGCAGCCCAGAATGGCAAAAGGCCTAGGGCCCACAAAAATCATAACACGGTCCTCCCTTTCCCCAATTAAAAATGAAATCACTTTTATCAAATCCACAGACTGAGTGGAATGGGGATATAAAAACTTCACTGATGAAAGGGGAATTTGGCAAAGAGATTCTCGGAAATTTTGAGTAAAATCATGATTTTTTTTTCCCAGACTGAAAAACTTTAGGACCATAGAAACAAAAGAAAAGGTGGGGTCTGAGGCATAGCATTTTTCCAAGCACAGGCTCCATCCCTGGACACAGTGTCCCTCACCATATCAAGACCCACCAGACCAATCTGGCTGAATCTCAGCATGAGCATATGGATAAAAAAAAAAAAAAATCCAGATACTGGGCTGGACAAGGGGAAAAGTACAAGGGAAAAGTACAAGGGGAAAGCTTTGTCTGCATGGCTCAAACCCAGTTTGATCCCTAGCACCACGTATGGTTCCCAGAACACCACCAGGGGTCACTCAGCTTGGAGCTAGGAACCGCCCCAAGCACATAGATATGGCCCAAAAATTTCAACCTCTTTCCCCTCCCCGAAAAGGAGCCACACTGCACACACTTTCCTTTCTGCTAGTCCAAAGCATGTCCTGAGACTCAGCAAATACCTGCTGAAATTGTCTCTGCAGACCTCAAAAAGTGACCCCAAATTTAGACTCCCATGTTCATACTGCAACCCCACCTCTATTCAGAAAGAAATGGTTTGGATCCAATGGAAGGATAAGACAAACTGTCCACCTGGCAATGATCAGGACATGGGAAGACCCTTCAAACAACGCAACCAGTCACCCCAGGACAGCCTTCTTTGCTGAGTACCCCACAACTGGCGGTGCTGGGAAGGTGTGGACAAGCTCAGAGATCCTCATCTCACTGCTTATCCTTCTCATCACCCTCTGAAGATGGGGTAGCAGAATGGGACGTCTGCCCTAGAACAGTAGGTCCTAGAAAGGCCTCCAAGAAATGCTTATCAAAGAGGGAAATTGGGGGCTTTATGTTTCCTGGCATTAATTATTGAGGACTCAGCATGTCAGGGCCTCTTAGCCCAGTAACTTGGAAGGGGAATGGACACAGTGCAGAGAGCTTTCTCCACAGGCAACACCTCACCTCACACAGACATAGACACAGATAGACAGATATTCTCTCTCTCTCTCCCCACCCCTTCTCATCCTTCAGACTCCCTGGAACTCTGGCCCCAAAACCCCTTACAGATATCAAAATCCTCACCTACTCCCATATACTTAAAATCAACTCTAGATTATTCCTAGAGCCTAATACAGTGAAAATGCCATGGCAATAGCTAATAATTAAGACAGTGTGGGTTGGGGAATGATAATAAACCAAAAAGACTGTGTGTTTGGCATAGAGGCCTCACTGCACTACCCCGTCTTTTCTATCCATGGGTGATGAATCTGTTGCATGGAACCCTTGAATAAACAGGATGACTCTACACTGCTGTTCCTGCATCCTCACTTTGGGCTGAAGAAGTGGGCTCCTGCACCAAGAAATAAACTCTAGTACCCCACCCCTAATAATGACTCAGGGGTGCTATCCAGGCTGCCTAATTGAAGAGGGTGGTCTGGGAGCAAGTAAAGCAAGAACACTGGGAGGTTGGACAGTTCCTATCAATGCACAGCCAAAAGGGATCAGCCACCAGCAAGCAGGTGCCAAATGAACTTCGGATCACTATGAGCAATGAGGCACAAAGGCCAGGGGTGCCTGACAGCTTTCAGGGTGCCTTGTTTTACCGACTACCCAACATCCCTTTTTCCAAATCAGAACTATCTTGTTCACTCAGGAACTGACATAAGTCTTTTTAACAGGCTATCCCCACTCTAAGAGAAGCAGTGATGACAGTACATCCAATCAGAATAGTAAACTCTCAGCACTATAATTGGTTCATAGGAATAATCCTATAAGTCAAGATGGGGCATGAGCATCCCGGCACTTAAGAATTAACCAATGGGAGTCTTCCTTGAGACTTGAGCACATAGGGGAAAAGGACTTTCTCCTTCCACTGAAACCAGTCCTGGGGTTGAGAACTATAGTCAGCAATATCACTGCCATTTGCCACCACTTGGGGGAGGGCCCGCCTGCAGGCTTCGTCAGTGCAGGGAAACAAGAACTGAGAGATGGAAAGCAAAGCATCTAAGAATTGGGGTCCATCTCTGAGCTTTTCAGTTATTATAACAATCAATGTCCCTTTAAGACAAGGAGCTTCTGTCACTTGCAAGCCATGGGGTTTTGAAGAAATTGAATATCATAAATGATGTACAAACTAGCAGATCCCGTTAAAAGGCAGCAAGTGCTCTTGCTTAGTGGGGAATTTATTGTATGGTCTTGGGCAAGCCAAGTCACCTTTCCAAATTTCCATTTCAGCCTCAGTTCTCAAGACTCTGATCGAGAGATAAATTTTATCACTATGCAAACTTGACGTTCTTGGAGTTCGTTAGCATGTCTGGTGTTCAAGAGATGCCAGGAAAGAATATTCCCTGGAGGACACCCCAGCCTCCATCTCCATTCTCACTTGTTAGTGAAATAAGAAAATCCTCCAGTGCCCTGCCTTAAAAGGTTGGCTGAGAAAAACGACCCTCAGAGATTCAGGCTAAAAGAAGAAGAGTTTGGAGAAGCCCTTTCTTGTGGAACTATAACCTTGGGCATGCTTCCAGCATTTTCCAGAGCTCAAAGATGTTTTGTACCATCACCTGTCTTCACAACCCTAATATTAGAGGGCAAAACTTCAAGGACAAAGTGGCGGCACCTTTATGAGGGCCAGATTAGCAAGACCACTCAAATGCATGATCTGAATACATTTCCTTTAGTATGTTCCCTTCCCAGAGGCAATGCATGAGGTGTAAAATGATATTAATAAAATAGTGGGGGAGAAGAGGGTGTGGACTAGAAAGGAAAGAGTGAAAGAAGCCAGATTTACTGCCCACTTTACACAACTAAGAACTCAGGAAACAATGGTTTCTAGTCACTGGGGTAGCAGGTAGGGCAAGGCAGTAATTACAGACAGAGCAAAGCAAACAAGGTGAGTAAGTTAGTTGTCCCAGTCCACGGCCTGGAGAATTTCCAAGCTGTGGTGCAGGAAGGAGGAGCCCACTCAGAATTCAGAGTTCCTGTTGAATTCAGGAGGCAGAGCTCAGCATTGAAGGAAAGTAGGGAAATGATACTTGTAGAGGAACAGAGTCAGAGAAGAGAGGGTTCGAGAAAAAATAGCCCCACACCTCAGCTGACTTAGCACTGATCAGCACAAACTTTCGTTTAGTTTTTGTTTGGGGGGTCAACCAAGCAGTTCATAGGGGCTACTCCTTTTACTGTGCTTCGGAGTTACTGTGGCAGTGGAAAGGCTCCAACTCTCTCTCTCTCTCTCTCTCTCTCTCTCTCTCTCTCTCTCTCTCTCTCTCTCTCTCTCTCTCAGCCATCTCCCTGAAGTAAGAACAATAACCACCAAAAAGTTGGGGCAAGAGCGATAGCACAGCGGTAGGGTGTTTGCCTTGCATGTAGCCAACCCAGGATGGACCCAGGTTCAGTCCCCAGCACCCCATATGGCCCTCAAGCTTGACAGCACAGAGCCAGGATTAACCCTGGAGCACCGCTGAGTGTGGCCTACAAACAAAAACAAACAAAACACCCAAGAATCACCAAAAAGAACCTAGCAGAACAATTCTTATAACTCGCATAGTGCCGAGCTAGTTGTCGCAGCCAAAGTGGAGGAATCTCATAATGAGTATCAGGTTGAGCCTCCAGAAAGGGGTGGCCTCTTCCCAAGGAGAAAACTTGGTCCTAGAATAGAAGGCAAGACACCTTTCTGATAAAGGGCCAAAGAGTTCATATATTTCAGGCTCTGTAGTTAGTGTTGAATGCAAGCATCCCCTGACAAAACATAGAATAAACATAGAAATGAGGCCCAAGAAGAACGTAATTACAAAACAGTTGGCAAGCAGAGCTGTGGGCTGTCCACTACAAAACCCTTCTTCCTTCTAAAGACTTGCTGGTTCCCAACCTAATGAAGTTGCTACAGAAAGCAGAATAAGGAGTTACAAATATGTCCTAGTCGTAGTCCCTAAAACCTATAAAATTGTCAGGATCCATAAACAGGAAATTCACATTCTAATCAGATGACCCAAGAGAAGTAAATTAATTAAGATAAACTGGAAGGCCCAATACAAGAGTCCTCCTGAGTATAGGAGGGAGCCTGGTATGTGTGGTGTGAGATAGGCTTGACACAACACTGACAGTTTTGAAAAGGCATAAATAGGGCCACACGCTAATAAATGTGGGTGGGTACTGAAACCTGCAAAAGGAAATAGATTATTCCCTCCAGCTACAAGAAAGAACACAATCTTACCAACACCTTAATTTTAGCCCAGTAAGATCCATTTTTTTCATCTCTAAAAATATAGATATAAGAATATCTGAAGTCTGTGTTGTTTCCAGTCACTGTTTGGTAATCTGGTACAGTAGAAAAGGAAATTAATTCAATCCAGAAACAGATGAAAACAACAAAATTTAAGAATTACCAACACATCCATCATCTTGCACCACAAAATTCACAACGTATGACAATGAGTAAATACTTAGCATGAAAGAGAAAAATAATAATAGAAAGATCCAAAATGACAGATTTTAAAGGACATTAAAGCAGCTATACCAGCTCACCTCAGGAAGCTCATCACAAAGAGTGATGAGTTTAGTTAGGGAAATAACTACATTTTGAACTGTCCTAATAATGAGAATGTATGAGGGAAATTGAGAACCTGTTTAGAGTACAGGTGGGGGTCGGGTGGGGAGGAGGGAGACTTGGGACATTGGTGATGGGAATGTTGCACTGGTGATAGGTGGTGTTAAAAAAAAATAGAGAATAAAGAAAAAAGAAAAAAAAAAGAAATTTAACATTTAATTAAGCAGAACAAATAGGAGTCAAAAAAAATTAAAAAAAGAGGGGCCGGAGAGATAGCATGGAGGTAAGGCGTTTGCCTTTCATGCAGGAGGTCATCGGTTCGAATCCCGGCGCCCCATATGGTCCCCTGTGCCTGCCAGGAGCAATTTCTGAGCCTGGAGCCAGGAATAACCCCTGAGCACTGCCAGGTGTGACCCAAAAACCAAAAAAAAAAAAAAAAAAAAAAAAAAAAAAAAAAAAAATTAAAAAAAGAATAAAAAAAAAAGAAATTTTGGAATTAGTTTTGGTTTCTAATCTTTTTTAGACACAAAGTATTGCACATTTTATAGGTTATTGTATAATAGAAACTTAACTTAGTATTGGGAAACAAAAATATTATGTGGTTCACCTTTTAAGCTTTATTGTGGTCATCTGGGACTTGAACTTGATATATCTTTAGGATGTGCCTATACATTTATTACATGAAAGTATTGGCTATGCTTTTCCCTTCTTTTATAGACATTTGTTATTGACCCAATTTCTTCTGACTCTGTAATTTTTAGAATGTATGAAAAGTAGTTTTAATTATTAGTTATCACTTTTTTATCATTTTAATTTATTAAACACATTGTCATTGTTTTAAAATATTTTCAAAGAAAGAATAGTAAAAGAAATTTCCAAGGACTTTGTTTCAACAAATATCAAAATTCTATACATGCTACTTCATCTATATATTGTTATGCTTTTCCATTTTTTCATTTAAAATATTTTAAGACATCTCAACCATTTATTATTTTTGTTATATTTATAGGTATAATTTAAACATTTTATATCAGGTATGTGTCTTGATAGAATGTGTTTATATTTGTAAAATTGTTTCAAAGGCAAAGTTGTCTTTGCATGGCAGAGTAGTATACCATTGAGCAATATTTTACTGAGCACTTCAACCACTTATCTGTTGTTGGGTATTTGATTTGTTTCCATCTCTTGACTATTGTAGATGATCTTCAGTGGAGAGATCTATGCATATATATTTTCATGTTAATGTTTTTATATTATTTTTAATATTAAGTATTTTTATTTAGGAGATAAACAGAGAACTTGTTCACACCAAGCTGACATTACTCCAGAATATAGTATGATATATTCTTTAGACAGCTATATTGAAGTGGATTACTCTATGATAATTCTATATCTATTTTTAGTATTTTGAAAAAACTTCACACTATTTTATACAAAGGATTGTCCAATGCATATTTTCATCAACAGTGCATGGTGATTCTCTTTTTTTGTCACACCTTTGTCAGCAATACTTTTTGATCTTTTTAAATTTGACCTTTGTAATCTTTTTAATAGTTTAGATTAAAGCATAGGTGTAAAAAAAAAAAAGCAGCTATATACTTTAAAATAGTTACAAAATACATCATGAAGTTAAAGAAGACTGAGGAAAACATGAGCATAGGAGAAAGATAAAAGATATTTTTAAAAGATCCAAATCAAACTTCTAGAGATGAAAAACAATTTCTGGAATGACAAGCATATTGGATCACTTAAGAACAGATAGATATTAAGGAATAAAAGGCTAATTAACTTGAAGACACTTGAATAGAAACTTAAAAATGAAACAAAGGACCAGGGAGGTAGCTCAAAGAGCCAGACCATGTGCTTTGCCATTCTAACCATCTCTGGCACCACATGGTTACCTAATAAGTATAACCTGGTGGCCCCTTGGATGAGAGAGAGAGGGAGAGAACCTCAAAGATGAGCTGGAGAGATAGTAGTGTGTGTAAGGCATTGCCTTGCAGGTTCAATCCCCAGAATCACATATTATCCCCAAGCCTTGCCAGGAGTGGTCCTGAGCACAGAATCAGGAATAAGCACTGGACACTTAGATGGGTGTGGTCCCCAAAGCAGAAAAAATTTTAAAGAAACAAAGAGAAAAATAGGGGCAAAAATGAACAGACCACTGATGAGCTGAGGAGGTAGTTCAAAAGGTCTAATAGGAGCCAGAGAGATAGCACAGTGGTAGGGCATTTGCCTTGCAAGCAGACTCAGGACCAACAGTGGTTCGAATCGCGGCATCTCATATGATTCCCTGTGCCTGCCTGGAGCGATTTCTGAGCAGAGAGCCAGGAGTAACCCCGGAGCGCTGCTGGGTGTGACCCAAAAGAAAAACTCCCCCCAAAAACAGTCTAATAGTCATGTAATTGAATTCCGGGGGATGAGGGGAAAATGGATTATGTAACTAGGGGAGGTAAAGAGAAAAAAGCTATTTGAAAAGAAAAATAATGGTCCAAAGCTTCCAATTTAGAATTAACTATAAACCCACAATTCAAAAGCTCGATGAATTTCAAGTAGCAGAAACACAAAGAAATCTACTCTGGTTATATCACAATCAAACTGCTCAAAACTAGAGATAAAGAAAGCATCTTTTAAATAGTTCCAAATTTATAGAGATTTTTGGCATGAGGATCAAGAGTCACAGCCGACTTCTATGAAAACCAATGAAAACAGAAGGCAGTGGCACAAGACTTTAGAGTCTCAAAAGAGAAAACAAAACCGCCAATCAAGATTTCTATAGCTGGAAAATGTATCTTAGGAAAACAAAACCAAAATCAAAAAGTACAAAGCTCACGCCACTTCATCACGAACTGACTAACACCACAGGCAGTGCTGGTTCAATATAATAGATAGAAAACTAGCAATACTCATGCACACACCCATGAAAAAGGCCCTACTCAGATCAAGTATGGTAGATGGCTGTAATAGAGATCTCAACGTAGATAAAATGGGGCATACAATGGGGGTAAAAACAATAGCCCAGCAGACAGGGAGCTTGCCTTGCAGGCAAGTCAAAAGGGTTTGAACCCTGGCATCCTATATGGTCATATGCCAGAAGTAATTCCAGAATGTGCAGAGCACCACTGGTTCATTGTGTCCCCAAAACAAAAAACTGAAATATAGTAACACACTACCATAGCACACTCTACGATATCCTAGCTAATAAGACATGCCAACACTAGAAATGCTTCTCTCTTGCACTGTCAATGTGTAAGAAAAGACCTAACACGCTACATTTCCCTCTCAGCAGTTTGCACTTATTTAAAGGGATTTAAAGGATAGGGCACATTCCACTTTCATTCTTCCTCTTCCTCCTGTGTCCTCTGAATTGTTTCTAAAGAATGTGTTTTCATATTAGAAAAATAAAGAAGGAAAAAAAAAAAGGTCATCCTTCCCTAGAATTCAAGGCAAGCCTCAGAGTGTCAGCATCTCAATTGCCCAAGGGTTATTTCTGATGTACTCAGCTGAGAAAATGACAACAGGTAGCCCTTTTGCTCCTTTCCAAAATGCTCAGTCATTCTAGTCTACTTCCACCCCTGTGTGTACAGCTCAATCATGTCTTACAGAAGTCCACAGTGGAACACATTTGCTGGAGCTTTGAGGAGTAGGATGGGAGATGGAGTAAATTAAAGCAACCTCGTTGTCCTTGCTGAGACATAAGGGCATGAATACAATGGCACGGCTGCACCTGCCAGGTAAGGGCAACAAATATTAAAGTCGTAGCACTGAGAACCTAAAATGTAAGACACATAACTACCATATGTTTCGCTCTATAAGACGCACCTGACCATAAGACGTAAATAGTTTTTAGACAAGGAAAACAAGAGACATCAGGAAACGATGGCTGGGAATAACCAGCCTGCGAGGCCAAAGTATATTTACAATATGACGGTCTACAGCCGGTTAAACACATTTACCTAACATTTTTTCTACATCTGAAAAGAGAAAAAGATTTTTAAATACTTTTTCATTACTATATAAAAATAAAAGTCACAGCAGCGATCAAATAGTCTTAAACGAAAACTCTATATGTGCCAGAGAAAACTCATTAACCTGATTGCTCATCCTATGTGGTACAATGTCTGTGCAATAAAGGGACATAATGCATAAATGCATAATAACACTGTAGATATCAAGTGATTAGTATCTGCTCTCGTCCCCTACACTCAAGCTTCAGCTCCGGGTGGCATTCGTTCCATAAGATGCACAGACTTTTTCCCCCATCTTTGGGGGGGGTGCATCTTATGGTATGAAAAATATGATATATCTAGACACTTCGACATCCCTGTGGATTAAAAAAAAAAGGACAGAACAACTGCACAAGACATCAATGGAAAGATGCATGTGAAGCACACGAATGGTACGGTCATGGAGAAGAAAAAGAAGAGAGAAGGAACTGAGATGAAAAGAGCTCAAAGAAGGCAGGAAAGAGATACTACAAGTAATGTGTGCCCTCAACTGAAAAATAATTAACTCCCCCTGCTGCAGAAGAACTAAAGAAGAGGGAGGTAACATTTGAATTCTTTATTAGCTGCCTGGTGCTTTCCATGTATTAATGAAGTCCCCGAGGAAGTTCTCTGATTGCTAGTTTATAAAGAGGAAACTGAGTCACAGAGACATTCAACAATTTGCCCAACATCACATAGGGAATTGAGAGTAGCAGAAGCAGATGTGAATCCAGGCTGGCTGACCTCAGAGCCCGTGTTCTGATGGAGATAAACCTGTAGAAATAAGCAGGCACACTTGAAGTGGAAGACATGAGTACCTAGGGACAAGGAAGGGACAGGAGAGAGGACAGAGCTCACTTCCAGGCTTGTGATCCAGTCCCTAAGGCAACAAAAGGCCCTAGAATAAAGCCACTCTCCAATGACATTCATGAGGTACTAGAACCCAGCACTCTGCCTGGGCCTTCAGGAACTCTGGCCGGGGAACAAGGAAGGGAGTGTGCTGGGCCTGGGTTCCACAAGTCCTGAAAAAAGCCCAAGAGGCCCTGGCATGGGCCGATGTCTCAGCTAATGTCTCATTCAAGTTGTCAGCATTTCGTTAGAACCAATTCAGTGGGTAATTAAGAAAAAAGTTGGGACCAGATGGGGAAGCAGATGCTGGCTCAGTCGCAGAGCAGTTCCCAATGAGGGACCTGGGAAGCACCAGGCTGGCCGGGTCGAGACAGGAACTGTACCCAGTGGTCCAAGCTAAGAAGTAGGTGGGGAAGTAGGTGAGAAGGGGGAATACCTGATTTATAGATGAAGATGCTGTGACCCTGAGCAGGAGGAGACTTAAGTGGTGTTAGAAGAATGGCAGAGCGGAAGAAGAAAAGGGGCCTAAGGAGAAGGGGGGATTTTACCCTGAGACAGAGCTAGAAACAAGGCAGGACCTCTGCCCCAAGCCGGAAAAAAAGAACTTCCAGAAACTTCCAGAAATTCTCTCAAAGAGGCTGCCCCTAGCTTCCACCTCTGCCTTCACTCTCTACCTAACCTCAGACAAGTCACTTTGTCTCTCTAGAGGTACCTCTGTTTACTACTGGGAAAAAGGAAGTAAAGGAGCCCTATCCACAAAGAGGGATGATGATGTTGAGAACCATATCCAAGTGTGGGGAGAAGAGACAGCGTCACTGAAGTTTGCCCCCCAGCCACCCTGCTCCCCAGAGGTCTGACTTCATTCAGCTTCAGTTCCAACATCTGAAAAATAATGGGTAATGACCCGGGGACAACAGGAGTGACTCCTGAGCACAGAGCTAGGAGTAAGCCCCTGGCACCACTGGGTATATATGGCCCCTCTCCAACCCATTAATCAACCCAAGAGTTTCTGGGGGTACTAGAGAGTGTTAAATTTAAAGATACATGAAAAAGTAGCAGGTAAGTAGCAGGTAATGCCCACACTAGCATTCAAAGGAGAGTCACAGTTGCATAAGGGAAACAGATGCAGAAAAGGCAAAGAAAACCCAGAAACAGATGTACCATGGTTCTAAAGAGTGAACAAACCATGATCCCACTCTAAATATCCAGGCCCTGAAATCAAAGAGGAATTCTCCCCCAAGAGACAGTTTAAGGGGGTTCTGTTGGACATTGTTATAGAAGTGGGGACAACACAAAGCTCCCCTGCTTGGAATTCTGAAAGAGTGGGTGGGGAAAGTTCCAGCACTAAAACTGTACCCCTGTACAGTTTTCCACAGATAAACCCAGTGTTAACTAGGCTGATTCTGAATGAGACTCGAACTGCACCTTGACCCCACCAGAAGCCAATGTGAGCACAGACCAGGGGTTCCCAGAAAAGCTGCATCAAAACTGACATCAGAACACAAATTGAGTTCACCAATAGTCTCAATCCTGTCCTCTCGACCTGGGCAAAGCATCACCAGCCAGCACAGCAATAGACCATGTCTAGCCATCAACTTGCTATGCAAGAAGAGAGAAGAGGGGG